>NC_057801.1:225799210-225801727 GCF_018294505.1 Triticum aestivum | reverse complement strand
CCCTAGCGGAGGTCGCGGGGCTCCAGTACCATATAGTGATGTTCTTCGAGCACTTTTGTAGGAGGAAGTTTAAATCTGAACCGTCCACCTGCTCTTACCATTTAAGAACAGTAAAACTGCACCTAATCCCTGCCCTCTCAAGAATTAGGCATTCCTGGCCGTTCGATTTCGTCTAAGAAACATTCCTGACTGTTAGATCTTCGTTTGGTGATGCATTTAGCGCTAAATGGGCCACATCGTCGTAAGGGCAGCTACTCCCATAGCTTTTTTGGACCCCTGTGGTTAATTGGGCCCTTTTTCGTGCTCAGCCCAAGGCCGCGAGCGGCCCTCTCAGACACAACACTCCCTGTCTCCGTAAAAGAAAAAAATTTGCTCAAGAGAGGAACCAATCGAGGTCAGTCGATACAGAGAGGATTGTCTCAAAAAAAAAGTCGATACAGAGAGGATGCGGCGGGCGATCGATGCAGACAACGCGGGCGGTCTGTGGGGGAATCCAGCCGAGTCGCGAGTTGATGGGGATCCAGCGGAAGTGGGTGCAGTTCAACCGGGGGCCGGTCGATCCAGCCGTCGGGCGATCCGCCTACGAGGTAGAAAGGTGGGGAGACACGGGCAATAATGGCGGCTCATCTCCTGGAAACTGCTCCATTCAGACTTCATTCTAAGAAGGCATTCATGGCGGGGTCGACGTCTCATCTGCTGGACACTTCAGTTTCCAATTGGTATGTGTATATAGGCTTCCTCCCCTATTACTCGTCGCTCACCCTCTCTGATCCAGCAACACAACATCTTCAGCATCGCCCGCTCGAGCCGTAGAAGCATGGGGGCGAACGGCCTGGCTAGCAGCACCGCCGCCTCGTCGACCACTACCGGTGGTGGCGGCGCAGCCCAGAAGCCGTGGCTGTTCATTGGGCTCGGGAACCCGGTAGGATGTACAATCTAATGGGATTAAGCGTCATCGACCAGGAGAGGTGGAGCCTAGAGGTAGCTGCTAATGTTTCAATCCTACTAGGCGTGTCCCCCCATTAATGTATACAACTGCGGTGGAAAGGAGGAGTTCATTGCGGTCTGTAAGATGGATGTGTGACCCGTGGAGTGAAGATCCATCCGGCATCCGTGGTTGGCTGAGGCAAGGATTTAGTACTGAATAGAAAATAGATCTATGGAGAGTGCATCAGTACGATGCGAATGGAACTTTGGGACCTACTGAAGTTGAGCAAAACTTCAGAAAAGAAATGTTAGAGTTGTGTCGAATATTGTGTACAAGGTAGGTTACAGTTGGACTAGGAGTTGTATTGTGTTTACATAGGATGTGGAGTCGTGTTCTAGTAGGACACCTGTATCCTAGGCCTCTCTTATATAGAGAGGGTAGACACATGATGTAACCTATGCCAACATAATAGCACATGCGCGCAAGGGGGAGCCGGCGGCGTGTGCCGGCGCCCGGGTGGCCGGGGTGCGGTATTGTGACGGTGTGACGGGGAGGAGCGCCCGTAGTCAAGCCCCGGGGATGTAGCCATATCGTGAACCTCGTTAACAAATCTCGGTGTCGTGCTCGTGTGATTGCTTGGTCCTCGGATGATCGGTGATATGCCTCGAATTTATTCTAACAAGTGGTATCATGAGCAAGGTTCGAAGGATCCGTGGAAGTTGATCTAGAGGAAGCGGAAGATATCGTTGGAGTTCTGCAGGAGCGATTGCAGTCGGAGCGATCTAAGAAGCAGAGGTGTTCTAGCGGTTGTGATCTTCTCGGAAAAGCGAATCAGATCGAGGCGGCGGCGGCATAAGCGTGCAATCTGGCAGCGATTTGTTCAGAGTCTCGGTGAGATGCAATTGGAAGGAGCGGCGTCAGACGAGTCAGGCGGCGGTTGATTGCTGGATCGATCGGGCGAGTGTACTCGAGGCGCGCACTGTGATCGCTGGCGCCTGCCAGCCCATCGTGCAGCTGGGCAGGCCAAGGCGTGGCAATACGAACAAGTACAGATGGCTGTGAAGCACGCAGGAAGCGCTATGAAGCAGCGGGCAGAGATTTCGTTTTGGAACAGAAGGGACCGAGTCCCGAGAGAACTCGTTGCCGAGCCGGACTGTTGGAGACGTGCACGCGCACTGGAAGGCAGCCGGGCAAAGGACGAGAGACAAGACACAAGGCAGCAGATCGAATCGGCGGAAAAAATCCATCAAACGGTACACATCCATTGAATAGCATAGCATTGGCAGGACAAATCAGCGCTAGCATCAGGAGTTGAGCACAAGAGCACATCACGTGCGGGCCAAATGAATTTTTGGTTTGGTTGCTACTAGTACACAGAGGTGATATGCCCGTACGGTCTTCCAGAATCCTTGACCTTGAACGGATGGCGTCTGGCGACCTCCCTGGCGTCCTCGCGGGCGCCCTCGCCTCCGCCTCCGCCGCGCCTCCGGCGACCCTCTCCGCTGCCGCCCGGCCGGCCCTCCCTGGAGCGGCCCCGTCACCGGCCCCCGCGCCCGTCGCCCTCTCGCTCTCCGCCCCGGCGGCCCCCT
>NC_057801.1:225793675-225798192 GCF_018294505.1 Triticum aestivum | reverse complement strand
CCGGCCCCTCCTCCCCCCGCTGTCCCTCTCCCTTCCCCCCTCCTCCCGACTTCGTCGACCCGCCCGGTGCCGTTCCGGCCGTTTATCGCACACTTTGGATCCTCTGGGATCCATGTGCAGACTGCCAGGGACGCCCGGCCTCTCCCAGGGGCCCTTGCCGGTCCGGCGCCGGTGGCGGCGGCGCCGCTGGCCGTCGCCTGTAGGGTTTCCCCCGCTCTCCCCGATTCCCCCTGTGACGTTGGACGCTCAGATGGGCCGCACGGACCGTTGGGCCACGGCCCATCCCGCCCGGGGCTCCCTGCGCGGCCCACTTTGGGTGGGGCTCTCGCAGGCCGGCCCAGTTTGGGTGGGCCTCCCCCTTGCCCTAGGCCCGGCGGAGGGGGCTCGGGGTCGATCTGGCCCCCGTGTGGATTCCCCCTTCCCCCGATCCAGTGCCCCGCCTCCTCCTCTCCCTCCCTCCATTCCGCTCCCCTGCTCCTCCCCAACCCTCTCCTCGCCCCTCCGGCGCCCACCGCCGCTCCCCATTCCCCGTCCGGCCTGCCGACCTCCTCTCCCCCGGCCGCTCCCCTCGCCCCAGCCGCTCCCCTCGCCCCGCCCCGCCCAGCTCCCGCCGCGCCGCGGCCAGCCATGCCGCGGGAATGGCACGATGCGGCTCCGCGGTCGAAGCGGAAGGCGGGGGTGCCTCTCCGCGACCCTTCCCGCCCCTCCCCCGACTCCCTGCGGCGCGAGGAGGAGCTCCGGCGCGAGCTCCGGGAGCTTCGTGACAGTCGGCGCTCCCCCGCCCGTCGGGATGACCGAGCCCGGTCCCGGTCGCCGCGCGCGTCGTCGGGCGACTGGCGTGCCCGCCGGCGCTCCTCGTCGCCTTCCCACCGGCGGGGCCGGTCCCCATCCCCCGCCCGCCCGGCTCGGGCCAGCTCCCCTCGTCCGCGGGATGGAATCCTGTCACGCCCAATATGCGACCCTATCCAAAAGGAACTCGAAAGTCCCACCAAGGATAGACCCGCATATTGGAACGCTTTTGCAAGGTGGATATCATTACATCAACATTACATAATAGATGGGGATACATACATAAGGTATACAATGCCACACGAATACATCAATACAACATACATAAGAGCAACATCCGACTACGGATGAAACACAAACAGAAACTCAAACGACATCCATCCTGCTAGCCCAGGCCGCCGACCTGGAACCTATCCCCTGATCGAAGAAGAAGCAGAAGAAGAACTCAAGCAAGCAAGCATCGCTCTCGCGTCATGATCATCGCATAAACCTGTACCTGCAACTGTTGTTGTAGTAATCTGTGAGCCACGAGGACTCAGCAATCCCATTACCATGGGTATCAAGACTAGCAAAGCTTAATGGGAAAGGAAGGGGTAAAGTGGTGAGGTTGCAGCAGCGACTAAGCATATATGGTGGCTAACATACGCAAATGAGAGCGAGAAGAGAAACAAAGGAACGGTCGTGAAGCTAGCAATGATCAAGAGGTGATCCTGAACTCCTACTTACGTCAAACATAACACCGAAACTGTGTTCACTTCCCGGACTCCGCCGAGAAGAGACCATCACGGCTACATACGCGGTTGATGCGTTTTAATTCGGATCTGGTGTCAAGTTATCTACAACCGGACATTAACAAATTCCCATCTGCCACATAACCGCGGGCACGGCTCTCGAAAGTTTATACCCTGCAGGGGTGTCCCAACTTAGCCCATGACAAGCTCTCGCGATCAACGAAGGAATATACCTTCTCCCAGGAAGACCCGATCAGTCTCGGAATCCCGGTTTACAAGACATTTCGACAATGGTAAAACAAGACCAGCAAAGCCGCCCGATGCGCCGACAATCCCGATAGGAGCTGCACATATCTCGTTCTCAGGGCAACACCGGATGAGCACTCCGTACAACTAAAACCAGACCTCAAGTTTCCTTGAGGGGGCGCTGCAAAGGACTCTAGTTCGGACCAACACTTAGACAAGCATTGGCCCGGGGGGGGGGGCTAAAATAAAGATGACCCTTGGGTTGGCCGACCCAAGGGAAGGGTATAGGTGGTGGTGAGGCAAATGGTAAAACCAAGGTTCGGCCTTGCCGGACAAATTTTATTCAAAGCGAACTGTCAGGGGGGTCCCATAAATCACCCGACCGCGTAAGGAACGCAAAATCCGGGAACATAACACCGGTATGACGGAAACTAGGGCGGCAAGAGTGGAACAAAACACCAGGCATAAGGCCGAGCCTTCCACCCTTTACCAAGTATATAGATGCATTAATAATATAAGAGATATTGTGATATCCCAACATAACCCTGTCCACCATGGAGAAATCTTCAACTTCACCTGCAACTAGCAACGCTATAAGAGGGGCTGAGCAAAGCGGTAACATAGCCAAGCAACGGTTTGCATAGGAAAGGTGTCAAAGGTTAGAGGTTCATGGCAATTTGGGAGGCTTGATGAGCAAAAGATAGGTAACGCAGCATAGCGATAGAACGAAGCAACTAGCATAGCAATGATAGTAGTGAGATCCAGGGTAGCGGTCATCTTGCCTGAAATCCCGCAAGGAAGAAGAACGAGTCCATGAAGAAGATGAAGCCACGAAGACGAACCACACGTAGACGAACGAATCCTCACGATCGCAACGAAACAGGAACTAACAAGAAGAAGCACACAACATAGGTAAACACACCACATATGAACAAGGCATGATGCACAACAAGCATGATGCATGACCAAGCTATATGAAGCTACTCATGGCAAGAGATGATGCAAACAAGAACAACACATCAAGGCAAATTTAAATGAGGCCGGGAACAACATATAACAATTCCGGTAAGTCCTCATATGCAAATTTCGAAATTGGTCCAGATCTGAATAAACCTTATGTTCAAGTTGTTAAACAGCAAGTTAAAGAGCACCAAGAGAATCTACACGAAATTCTAGTCAAGTTACATATAAAGTTCATTAGATTTGGAGCTACGGCCTAGAAGATATGAGCAAAACAAGTTAGGCATGGCATTGATGCAAAATGCACCCAAACACCGAGCAAACACACCAAAACAAGGATGCAACATGATAATATGAAGCTACATGCAAAATCAAGCAAGTTTCGTATAGAGCACACTCAAAACGGAGCAACGGTTCAACACACACACTCTATACAAGACATAGCAACAATCTGTCCATAACAGCAACTAGGCATCTTGCAAGCATCAAAACAACATGCTACAGCACCCCTACGTAATAACACAAGGCATGGGCATGAAGTACAGGTAAAGCACAACAAAACATGAACACTGAGTTATCTCTAGAAATCACTAGAACATGCTCAAAAAGACATGGAAAGATTGCAAATAATAACAGTTTCAGGCTTTAGCAGAAATAATATCAGGTTGCAATGTTTAGAGCAAGCAAACAACATGTTACAGGAACTTATCATGGCAAACAAAGGCATGTCATGAATCTACTCACTGCATAGATCAAAAGTCACTTACTGACCATGAGCCAAAAAGGCAAAGAAAATATGATGGCACCCTTGTAAACATGGCAAGTTATATTACAGATTCAAACAAGGCAGGAACAACAATAAGTAGGCATGTTGGTGAGCTTGTACCACTCACCACAGAGCAATACATGGCATGGCAAGGCAACCAACAGTAATAATACATGTTTGTGAAGCTATACATGGCAAGATCAAGTTCATAGGGTACATGGATCACTAGGAAAACACATGGGAACAAGTGAACTTAATGTTAACAGGCTGACAACAACATTTTCAAGCAACTTTGGAGCAAGATAAAACATGTTCCAGCAGGCTATATTTGCAACCAAGGGCATGAATGGATAGAGCAAGACATGTAGATCAAAACATATTTATAGAACATCTCCAGATTATGCATAGAATGATTAGTAGAAGCATGTTAACATAGCAACAAAATATAACAGAATCTGTCAGGAAAACAGCAACAGCAACTACCCTACTTAACAAGCTTGATACACTCAGCACACAACTCACAAAAATACATGGTTGGCACCCCTGGAAAGATGGCATGGCATAGATCAACATACATGTAGACATCAACCTTATAGGATGCACACAGCAAACATGGCAAAAATGATAAATGAGCAAGTTATAACAGTTTCAGCAGGTTAACATCAACATGCACTCTTCCAACAGCATTTCGGGCATCAAGACGAGCTCAAATGAAAATGATGCAATGGAATGAAATGAAATACTCGTCGAGACGAACAATCTGACATATTACACGTGCAAAACGGAGCTACGGATGTAGAGATACAGCAGGTCAAACATGGCATGTTTATGCAATAATTTTTAGGACAAGCGATTTTTCACCTCGCGGGAAGAGTCAATGGTGGCGCGGATTACGAGGCAGGGCCGGGCTCGCCGGAGACGGTGCCGGAGAGGGCGAGGGAGAGGTGCTCCCGGCCGGATCGGGCCGGATCCGGCCGGATCCGGGCAAGGCGGCGGCGCACGCGGCCGCGGGGGTCGGCGGCGAC
>NC_057801.1:225784825-225793181 GCF_018294505.1 Triticum aestivum | reverse complement strand
GCGCGCGGGCCGGGAGGCGGCGCGGACGGGCTCGCGCGGGCCCGATCCGGGTCCCGCGGGCCGGCGGCGGTGGTGGGAGGAGAGAGAGGGTGAGGTGGCGGCGCGCGGTTGGGCGAGGGCGGCGGTGGGGTGACGTGGCGCGACGCCATTGGCCGGAGCGAGGTGGCCGGCGGACATGTCCGGCGGGGTCCGGACGTGTCCGGCTGTGGGAGGAGGACGAAGGCTAGGGTTTAGACCGGGATTTCGGGGAGGAAGACATATTTATAGGTAGAGGGAGCTAGGAGAGTCCAAATGAGGAGCGGTTTTCGGCCACGCGATCGTGATCGAACGACCGAGAGCATGGAGGGGAGTTAGATGGGCTTTGGGCCACTTTGGAAGGGGTGTTGGGCTGCAAACAAAAGAGGCCTTTGCGGTTACCCGGTTAACCGTTGGAGTACCAAACGACCTCCAAATGGCACGAAACTTGACAGGCGGTCTACCGGTGCTATACCAATGCCACTTGGCAAACCTCGGTCCATTCCAAAAAAGTTTAACACCCGCACACGAAAAGAGACAAGAGGGGGACGCCGGAGGACATAGGAGCGCCGGATTGCAAAACGGACAACGGGGAAAAGGCTCGGATGCACGAGACGAACATGTATGCAAAATGAAATGCACATGATGTCATGAAAAAATGCAACACGCAAGCAAATGACATGGCAATGACGGCGAATAACTGGCATACACCTGGCGCATCGGATCCGGGGCGTTACAACACTCCTCCACTAACAAGAGATCTCGTCCCGAGATCTTAGGACCGAGACTGAAGGAAAAAAATGGATGAGTAAGAACTCAAGAGAAGAAGCCAAGAATCGAGAGCACTCGAGAAGAAGAGAGGAACGATGAGAATGACGAGAATGGAAAGCACACGGAATCAGATAGACTATGAAATCACTCGTTCTAACCGGAGTGGCTAGAATGAGAAAAGAAACGAATAAGACTGAAAGAATTTAGGTAGCACTCCGGCTGAAAATGGGAGGATTAGAACGAACTTGAGAGGATGGAATGATACTTGATGAACTCTTGAAGAATGAATTAAATCATGAAGAACCACCATGAAGAACTCCGGTGACGTAAAGGATGATGAGATAGAAATGAAGGATGAAAGAATAAGATGAACCTTGCAGTGATTTAGATGGAGGTTTCGACAAAATGTCCGAGGAAATTTGAGCTCCGGAGAAGAAGAGATGACAACACTTGGAACTAGAAATTTATTCATGAAGAACACTATGCGTAGATTCGCTTTTGCCATTGTTGATCACGTCCTTCTCTCTGTGCTATGAAGCATATACATATTGATTCTTAGGATTCATTTTAGTTATGCTAAACTTATGTCCTTCTGACAACAATTTAGTGATTATTCAGAAGGGACGCTGCATATTCCTAGATGCAAAGGATCACTAGGTGTGGTCTGACTTGGCCTTTGTACTTCACTTCACTCCAGATTAGAGACTGTTAATGAGAAGTTAGTTGGTGTAGTTTGTGATCAAACTTGGTGCCTGGTATTTTAAATCTAATTGCATTACTCAGTGGGTAGGCTTGGTTTGCCTGAAGCTTGATGTTCTCGCCTACATTTTTTTCTACTTTCATTGGTATTGCAAAGCCTGCATTAATGTCTGTAGTAGTATAGCCTTTCTTATATAGATTTTCATAACACTGAGATTTTTTTTGACGGATAACACTGGGATTTTAGATAGCCTTTTTCTGTAGAATTCTCAAACTGTTCTTAATTCTGCCGCCCTATCTACTTGGATCTCACATCGCTTGTTCTGAAGGAGCTGTGTGTTCCCTGTCGTAGTTGCCGAAATTTAAATTTGCTTCAACCATTTTAACCATGTCCAGCAAAATAGATGTTACATGCTTGGAAAAGGCTACTTAGGCTTGATGCTAAGCTCTTCTCAGGGTAAAACTGTGTTAACTTTTGGGTTGCTTGGCGCTGCAAACTCTTAATTCAGTTAACTGTGCACCATCCTGGACTCATCAGTACTTACAGCTGAGAATAGTAGAGATTAGTTAACCTATAGCTGGACTACAGTATCTCATTATTATGTCATGTTGTAATCATTCTGTTCTTGCATACAAGTTGGCTTTGAGATGATTGATGCTATTGCAGAAGCTGAGAGGATATCTGTCAGCACTAAGCAATTCAAAGTGACGGTTGGGAAAGGTAATTTCCACACAAAGTTTGGTTATTTACAAAAGTGCAGTTGTGCTATAGTTACACATTTGAGATATAATTTATAACTGATCACTGCAACGAGATAAACGCTGACCTGCTCAAATAATGGCTAGCTCTATTTTTGAATTACATATAGGTTGTTCAGTCGGTGTTATTGTTTTTGAGTATTTTACTTCTTGTTTGTCTGACAGATTAACCAAATAAGGTTTGTTGGTTAAGACTTGGTATCCATCATTTTGCTCCCATAGCACACTTTCCTCTCAGCACAACTAACCGTTCCCATCCTTGTTTATTCAGTAGTTTTTTGTTCTTATTTTAATAATTGTTTTTGTTCTACCTTAACATGTGATAAGTGCTTCAGTATGAGATGTCATTCACCATCTGAAAGAAAGCCGTGATTTCAAGAATCGGTGTGCCAGGCGATCACTTCCTAAATTCTTTTGTCCTCAAGGTGACGAATCTTCGCTCAGCAAGGAAGAGCAACAAGAGGTGCTTTACTTATATATTGCACTGTACTGGTAACATTTTGTTGTCTTTTTCCGCAAACAAAACATTTTGTTCTCTTAAAATAAATGGCCTGCTATTGGAAGTTTATTCATTTAGCCTGCATGTGTGGTCTCATATTTTTGTTGTTGTGGACTCTGGCTCACGTACTCTCCAATTTCTGGCCATTTGATCTTATGCCCTGGGCGTCATTGGCCGTCAGATCGTTATTTAATTTACTATGTCAGCCGAATGTTATAAGGAGACTATACTCCCGAAATTCTTTTGGAGTTTGCTGGTTCATTGGGCCGTTGTCAACCAACCCATTAGGTAAATACGTCAAACCTCTACGATCACACGGGACTGGTCCGTCCTATTGGCATTACATGGAACCGAAGCGCCACCATTTCTTTGCAGTTAATCTGTCGTTGCTAGAGGATATTAATGGGGTGGGAGTGCGCCAAGCCGTTCCAACCGGTGCCCTCCTGGTAAAAAAATGTGCTGGACAGACAGAACCAGACTGGTTGCTCGTCCCAACTGGTGCCCTCCTGGTAAAAAAATATGCTGGACAGACAACCAGACCGGTTGCTTCGAGAGAAAACGGTAAGGACATCCCTCGCTGTGAGGGAGATGGGAGCATGTGCAGCGAGGAGATGCGGATGTGCTGTTACTTACATGGTTACACCAATAATTTTTTCACTAATTACCTACCATTCTATTGTAAAATAGACGGGCGCGGCAACGCGCGCCTTTAATGTTCTAGTCTACTACAAGATAACACATCACCCAAGCCAATAGATCAAAGTAAACGGGCGATCCAGAGTCGTTTGGGATCATCTTAAAAGTTCTCTAATCATTCCGAATCACATTACGGGCATCTTCCTTACAGGATATAATCAGAAGTCATCCTGCAGCGAGTGAGATCGAGCTACTAAAACGTACCATAGATTCATTACACAACAAAGATAATTAGAGTGCTTGCATCTTGTTGGAAACTACAACTACTAAATTAGCAAGGGTACGTAGATAGAACTTAAGAGGCCGCAACCAAATTAAAAGGACAAGACCATCTTGAGGGCCTGGAGACTAAGATATAAGTTATCTCTCCACGGAGACCCATTGCCTTGCCGATCATGTCAGATAAAGTGCTGTCTCAAGATCCCTCCTCCCCTTCAAACTCGATCTGCAGACTCAGCGCTTCCTCCCTGCATGGAGAAGAGAACACAACAAAAAATCACTGTCATCATCGTTGCTGTGGAAGAAAAATATCCGTGCGGTGATCCACATGAATAACAAATCTCTGATGGAACCTCACCAAGGAAACAGATGACGCCCATGGGGTAGACTCCTCGCCGTTGGAACCGCTGCCAACATCAGATGGAAGCAAACCTGCATAAACAGCAACTGACACACAGTCAAAACTAACAAGTATTTGATCCGCATAACGATTGTTGGGATTGTCACCAATATATGGATATTGCCAATAACTTAACTGGCATGGATGGTTAAAATAACTAATTTTGAGATATATAAATGCTTTTCATATCTACTCCTTCTGTCCCATATTGTAAGACAATTTTTAACACTACACTAGTGTCAAAAAACGTCTTACATTATGGGACGGAGGAAGTAGTTTGAAACATAATAGCTGCATAGAAAAATGAAAACCAAAGCACATAAAGAATCAATCCATGTGTCCCTTAGCCAAATCTTTGATGGCATGGTGACCCATGCTCCGGAAAACCTGTTTGTTTGAAATTAACTGGCAGCACTATTCAATACATGCAAAGACCAACTGGGCGATAGATGAACAAGATAAATGAGATAGTTACAGTGCCATAAGAAAGACAAACATTTACAGTCCACCACCATCCCAATTGATAACAACCAACCAAGAGAATATACATTGTGATCACTACAAGTAGTACCTGGAATACTGAAACTTAACAGCCTACAAGATTGGGACCCTAAAGAACAAACGCCTAAACCTCTTCTTAATGGATCAACCTAAACCATATGAGCAATAGCTATATACTATTGCCATTTACTATGCATCATCCAATTCAAAAACAGAGTTATACAAGAGTGCATATTCAACTTCCGGATCTGTTGCAAAATGTCCATGCTGCTGGATGTGTGTGCCAATGCAGATTGAGGTAACTTTAATTAAATCTTGTTTGCAAAACAGATAACAGTGAATATTTTGGGATTTTTACGTAATAATAATGTAGACAATAAACAAAGGTATTTTCTCTCTCTTTTTAGGCACATGCAGGCAATCTTGCTTGCTTACTAGAAAATCAATCATAGATGAATACGAGTAATATATGTCTTTCTCAGAACAATTTCAATTGGAAGCAAACAGAGGATAGGAGCCGAATAAGCATTAACTGTGCTATCTAGTACCGACTAATTTAAACAGATGAACAAGATATTTGCCTGCCATAAAGAAAACAAAATAGAAAAATACAAGCAAATACCCCCTCCATCCCATAATATAAGAGCGTTTTTGGCACTAGAAAACACTCTTATATTATGGCACGGAGGGAGTATTACAGAAGGATGAGCTGTAGAATTATTCTTAGTTCAGATAAAGGACTGCATCATAATCATACATGAGCAACAACACAGCAACTTAGCACATGTGAATGCTAGTCCCACAGATCGACTTCGATTGAATTTAGCCAAGTTAGTTCAAACCTATAGCAAGATGGGGGAGCAACTGAAATTTGATAGCTTATTCCAATGCAAATAACATGCAGTGTTCAACAGCATAGAGGGTAGAAACCATGGAGGTGTGATGGGTGGTTACCTGGGGAAAGCGCGATCGGCAGCTCCAATGCGCGGACGGAGAAACAGTTGGGGGGCTTCCCTGACGGTGGCACCACCATCTCGTACACGCCGCACTCCACAACCCTCTTGGCGCGCAGGTCCACGCCGAAGAGGTGCTCCTCCAGGAAGAAGTAGAGCACGTCCGGATTCATGGGGTGGACGAGCGCGAATGTGGGGTTCTTCTCCGTCAGGCCGGCAGCCTTGTAGCTGTCGTCGGCCCAGATCTCCTGAAAGCTCACCTTGTACTCCAGCACCCACTCCTTGGCCTCCGGATCACTCAGCGTCCACATGCTGACCGTCATGGGAGCCTCGTCGTTGCTGCGAGAGTTCCACTCCACGCAACGGAACTTGCCAGCGCTCACCTGCACGAACCGGCGGTGGGCCACCGATCTCCCGGCGCAGTGGGCGCACGAGGCACGAGGCAGATGGCAGTCGCTTTCTGGGAGCGGGATGATGTCCAGCACCGGCGCATCCGCGAAGGGGTTGCAGAAGATGAGCCCCCCGGCGAGATCCACCCACCAGAGCTTGCCGTCGTGGGCGACGACGCCGTCTCTGCCCCAAATCCAGCGCCCCAGGGGGTTGTGGACCGGCTTCGACACCCACTCGCCGGTGTCGGACGAGAGGCAGAGGAGCGTAGCGTGTTCGTCTGCAAACATGTAGCGGAACTCGACGACCATGTAGCGCAGGGCGCCGCCTCCGGCTCCGGGGGCAGCGACGACGCCGAGGTTCAGCGCGTTGATCTCCGGAGGTAGCCCGCTAGGGTCGCGGCCGGGTTGCGGGAGGCGGAAGGCGGTGGCGGAGGCGACGTCGCAGACGAAGTAGGTCGGCGGGTGGCGCGTGATGTAGGTGACAGCGGGGACCAGCACGCCGTTGCGGAGGGTCGGCGGGGGAGTTAGAGAGTGAGTGGGAGGGGGTGGCGGGGCGCGGAGGAGGAGGAGGCCGGCGGCAGGGTCCGCGGTGACCACCCAGGGGCAGGCGCCGCTGGTGGGGTCGGCCTGGACGGGGGACACGCGCCGGGGCACGGTGAGGACGGAGACGCGCGGCGGCGCGGCGAGCTCGAGGGAGAGGTCCGCGTCCTGGTGCTCCGACACGCGCGTCTCGGCGCCGAGGATGATCCACGCCGGCGGAGCCATTTTGGCAGGAGAGCGGAGCGAAAGCAAGCGGGGAAGGGTGGAGCAGTGCAAATGCCCGTCAAGGATGCGAAATACTCCCTCCGATTCTTTTATATAAGGTGTATTTGTTTTTTTGAAAAGTCAAATGAGTGCAAGTTTGACCGAGTTTTTAGAAAAATATATCAACATTCACAATACGAAATTTATATCATTTCATCCATCATGAGAACTAGTTTCATATTTTATCTACTAGGCATTGCAGATATTGATATTTTATTCCATAATCTTGGTCAAACATTCACATGGTTGACTTGCACAGAAACCGATACACCTTATATTCTAAAACGGAGGGAGTATGTGTGGGAGGGAGGGGAGTAGTAAGGGCGTGTACAAGGTTGATAATATAGTCTTGTCTTAAATTTTGCATTAATTTAAAGATGATAAAAAAACATGTCTACAATGGTCATCTTTTAGCCTTATCTTCAATAACTAGCTATTCCTAAAAATGTGATGAGACATATTGTGCTAAGAGATCATCTCTTGTCTTCTCTTAAATAAGAGAAGGCAAGTCTTTTCTTACGATTTCTCTCTCCTCCACCTCATCATTTATCCTACATGGCATTGTTAAGATAGAACCATTGTACATGCCCTAAGTAGTAGTAGTAGTAGGGTTTTAGCCGCCTGATTTCCAGGGGTTTAAAGGCCCCTTCTGCCCCGTGTTTTTCTCCCTCACGAGGAGAGGCGGAATGATGGGTTGGTTCGAGTTTGAATCGTTCAGCTCTTTCGTGGATTTCTGTCGTGGCTTGCAGCGGCACAGCTAGCAGGATGCTGCCAGGAGCTGGGTCGACGAGACCGGTCGTTGGACGGAGCTGGGTAGCCTTTACGCAACCGGCCTTTCGCAGTTGCCGTTTCGGTGATTGCGGGGCATTGCCAGGCGTGCTGCCGCACCGCAGCTTTGATCCACGCAGGCGTGGTGAGAGAGGAGACGAGGGTTTGCATGGACACAAGATTCCCTCTCTCAAACTAAAGACTTTCATTTCATTTTCTTATATCATTTGAATGGCTCATAACTTTTGAACCAAAAAAACGTCTTCGAAACTATTTACATATTTGAATTTCTGGCCAAGAGACCTTTGAAACAAGACCCAACTTGGTTGGAGGCGACTCTCCCTTTTCTTTTGCCTTCTTCTGAAAGTAAGGCTCTCTCATGTTAGGAGGCAGAGTAGCCTTCTTCATTATTGCTTCGACCATGCGGATTGCTTTCGATTCCCTAGTATGTTTTACAAAACCTTTGTCTGGTATCTGCAAAAACTCGGAAAAATCGTTCAAGCTTCGTAAAAGCAGGGTAAGTTCCAATATTAAGTTCATGACGAAGATTTCTCATCTTCGCTAATTTAGAGAAGAATTTAATATTATCATAACCGGGATCAATCTTCTTCTTCTTCTCCTTTGAGCATAGGAACCAACTTTCATCATTTTGTCGCATCCTATTCAGCAAACCCCAAGCTTGAGAAATATTAGTCCCCAAAAAGGATCTTTGGGAAGCAATGACTAATGCATGCTTGCTTTGTGAATCAAGTTGCCTATCAAAGAAGTTTTTTTTCTCCAATACTCCTGGGAGCGTATCATTGCATTAATAGATAGGTGAGTTACATAGTTAGAGTGCTGCCGGCTCTTACACTAGGAGGCGTGTCATGGGCACTCAAGAGAA
>NC_057801.1:225661715-225784582 GCF_018294505.1 Triticum aestivum | reverse complement strand
TAATGTTTCGTCATTACAACTTTTAGCCCTCTGGCACCGGCGTTCGGCCAAGCGCGCACGTCGTCTTGGATCGAGGAGAATATGTAGCTAATCAACGGTTATCTCTGATCGAAGATGCATGCGTTGCGGTGCTTCCAACTGGCCCATGCAACCAATGGGACGATTGATGCAAGTGCTTTGCGGAGCGAAGAGGGGGCGGAGATGGTTGCGTCCTGCCACCAATCATAGAGAGTGAGGTTCACAATCAAGTAATTAGAGTAATAATGTTCAGGACACTCACATAGTATATTCCGGTACCTTTTATAAGAATCAACCAAACGCTCACTTGAACGTTGCCCAAAGCCACCAATCTTTCTTCTTATACTGTAGAATTTTCCTTGAGAATCAAAATAAGCGAAGAACACAGATGATAACTGCCACCAGTTATTCAAGGTACCCGCAGGCTATTCTAGTAGCAATTTAGCGGTTCCTTCTCAGGAGTACTAGGCAACAATTTTGCTTTAATTTCTTCATGAGTCAAATCCTACAACTGAAATGTATCACATGTAATTTCAAATTCTTTAATATGTAAATATGGGCTTTCGGTTCCATCACCTCGGAATGGATTTTTTTAGCATATCACGCAACCGAGGGTTTATCTCAAATGTTTTACCGATCAGGTCAGGTCCCATGGATACATAATTTTCTCCTCGAGCGAGGCCCACAATAAACTCCATACCCACCTGGTAAATTTGTTCTTATAAGACCATGGTTGCCTGTTGTTGGAAATATGCCCTAGAGGTAATAATACTATGTCATTATATTTCTATATTCATAATTGAGAGTTTATATTTCATGCTATAACTGCAATGATCCTAGAATATGTGATTCAGTGGAAAACTCATATGCACGTGTGGAATAATAAACGGTAAACAAATAGGTTCCTAGTCTTGCCTCTAAGACTGACTCAAGTGTTGTTGGTGATCATGTTTTCCGGATCTTACGATATCGTTAAGTGTAACGATAATCCTAAAACAACATTGAGAGTATGACTCTAGAAGAACGATCATATTGAATCGACCCAAACTTGGTTGTTATGCTTTGAGATAATATCATCTGAAATCAACTGTTATAACACAGATGTTAACATGTGTTTTAGTTCCTCAAACCATGAGAGTATCACAGTCACTTCCTACCGTACGGTGTACTTTGGGGTTGCTCAAGCGTCATCTGAAACATGGTGATCATAACGACAACTTACAGGTCCATCGGAAAATTTGACAAGGGGATGAATAGCTCAAGAGTGGGATTTGCCCCTCCGATGATGGAGAGATATTCTTAGGGGCCTCCCGGTGTGACAGCATCCATCATCATCTTCCCAGACACAGGTGACTACGCCACAGGGATATCGGAACACTTGAATGAGAAAGAAGAAACAACCAATAACAAGAATGGCGGTATAGTGAGCATGTGCATAATTCGGGAGGATACCGACACACCTCGGGTTTTGTAAAGTATCACGAAGTAAAGGGAACATCACATCACTAGTAGAAAAAGGAGCTATATTACCGGTTCGTAGGGGCCTTTAGTGCTGGTTTGGCAACCGACACTAAAGTGTGGCGGACTAAAGGTCTCCCCTTTAGTCCTGGTTCAGCACGAACCGGCACTAAAGGGCCACCACGTGGCAGGAGCAAGTTCGGGGGCGGGAAGACCTTTAGTACCGGTTTGTACCACCAATCGGTACTAAAAGGTTTAGGGGTTTTGGTTTTATTATTTATTTTCCCTTTAATTTTCTGTTTCCATTTAATTTAGAGATTGTTTTCCATTTATTTCCCTCTCATAAATTATATTATAACTCATCATCGTCGTTATATTAATATAAAACTCTTGCATCTCATATCATCACCAACAACAACACTAGCTAATAATCATCATATATATGTAGTCATTACCACTATTTTAATCATCATTATGTAATCACCACCAACACTATCTTAAAGAAGAAACAATCACTTGTACAAAAATAAAGATATCATCGAGTTCAACATGGTCATGAGATTATTATAAGCGTTCATAACTAAGACCACAAAAGCATATCACTAATAATTAAGTTCAGGATGAAGAACACGGACATGAGACGAAGTACTAAGAGAAGGAACTATCTAATCACTCCTGCTGCTCTCTCTCTCTCAGGTAAAATGGCATAGAACATGTGTAGCTCTCCTGATTCATCATATTGGAGTGAAAGTGTGTTATATAGACTAGAGGGGGGGGTGAATAGGCGATTTTTATGAATTCTTCACTGAGGAATTTGCTGGTGAGGAAATTTCTTAGCAAAGAACTACTTGCAGCGGAATAAGTACTCAAAAGTAAACAGAACAGAACACTAGCATAGTCATCATGATGAAATGAAGATAAACACAGAGTACATAAAGCGTAAACACAGGATAGCACAGGATGAAGGCGGATAGACTAAAGAAATTGAACTGGGGAAATTGAGAAAGTCTTCAGTCAAAGTCTTCAAACAGATATGAACAAGCACACAACAACTGAAATGAGGAAATGAAAGAGTTGAGGAAATAGAACCAGTAAGCTTGGTGAAGACAATTATTTGGTAGACCAGTTCCAAACCTTCACAGACTAGGTCACTCGGCGATCCACAAGGTCCGGACACACAGTTCTCACCGTATTCTCCTTGAGCTAAGGTCACTCGCCCAATCACTCGTGGTAAGTCTTCAGGTGACTTCCAAACCTTCACAGACTAGGTCACTCAGTGATCCACAATTCCTCTTGGATGCTCTAGACCATGACGCCTAACCGTCTGGAAGAAGCACAGTCTTCAAAGCTAACAAGTGTCGGATCCACGCAGGATCAATCTCTTTAGTGATGCTCAATCAGTTTGGGTTTGTAGGTGTGTTTGGGTTTGGGTTTTCCTCACTTGATGATTTTTGCTCAAAGTCCTCGGAGGATGGGATGCTCTCAAATGACAAGTGTCAGTTTCTCTTGGAGCAGCCAACCAGCTAGTGGTTGTAGGGGGCGGATATTTATAGCCTAGGGAGCAGCCCGACATGATAAGGCATAAATGCCCTTCAATGATATGACCGCTAGGTGGGTAGATATTTTGGGACAGCTAACGCATAGCACAGCAACAATCGGAATTTTTGACTCTCAAATTCCTCAGGGCTAACATGTTCCTCACTATGTAGGCAATCCGCACTAGCGAATTCCTAACTCCTCAGTCAGAACAAATTCCTCAGAGACCAGAAAAACTTCGTCTCTGTCACTGAAGAATATGACTGAACTATATGAGATTTCCAATGGCTTCACTCGAAGGGATTGGTAGGTGTAGGATTTTGAGTTGAGCATCACATGGAAATTTTTCCTTAGTATTTCCTTGACCCCCTTTAACAGTACGATTTTTCCTATGACTCAAGAAAGAGAAAATGAAACTACGAAAACAAAAGTCTTCACGGTTCATGTTCCTCGAATGATTGCCAAGTCTTCAAGGTCACACCAATTTCTTCACTTTCAAAGTCTTCAGAAAGTCTTCAGAAATCCAAAGTCTTCAATTGAAGAACTTCATTTTTAGGGGTCGACTTTCTCTGTAAATATCAAACTCCTCATAGACTTATAGACCTGTGTACACTCACAAACGTATCAGTCCCTTAACCTATAAGTCTTCAATACACCAAAATCACTAAGGGGCACTAGATGCACTTACAATCTCCCCCTTTTTGGTGATTTATGACAATATAGGTTAAGTTTTCAACGGGGATAAACATATGAAGTGTAAATACTGATATTGAGGAATTTGATTGCAAGATATAGAAGAACTCCCCCTGAAGATGTGCATAGTGAGGAATTTGCTTTTGAAGCAATGCACACTTGAAGAGTATAATCATGGAGATCTCCCCCCTATATCTTGTAATTCATACATGCATTTGACATATAGTATGAAGAATTTGAAATGCATGATGAAATATGGTGACTGATGTAATTCAGCATGCGTGCATTGACATTAATGAGGAATAAGCATGCAGAAGAACCCACCATAGAGTTTAAGTTTACAACTCGATCCAGCAAAGTCATCAAAAGACGAGAGTTGTAACTTAGCAAAAAAGCGCCCATATAAGATAGACCCGCTTGAAGACCAACTCAAATTTCTCCCCCTTTGTCATCGAATGACCAAAAGGGTTGAAAATGAGGACTAACGCCCCTGAAGAATATCATGATGATGGAGGAGCGCCAGCATTGTTGGGGTCTTGTGTCGTTGTAGGGCCTGCCGCAGTGTCGTCCAAGTCTTCATACTCGTCTGTGTCGCGTGATGAAGAATATGAAGTGGCGACCAAGGAAGGAACCTTGACCTTCTTGTATTTCTTTGGTGGAGGAGCAGACCAGTCAAAATGTTCCTTGAAACCCATTTGCTTCAAATCTTCTTCACCATAGAGATGAGACAGAATAGCCCAGGTGCGATCGAAGACTTCATGGAGGTAGTAATGGTTTTTCTTCACTGCATTATGTGTAGAGGTCATGTTGTGAAGAATAGATCTGAACTGACGCTTAACCCATTTGTGGTTTCGATCCACCTTCTGGTGAAGACTAAGAAGCAGCTCACGGTCAGTCATCACACGAGGAGCAGTGACTTGAGGATTTGGCTTGGATGCATTGGCATCAGAATCATGAGTGGCAGAGTCATCATTGGTGGAATAAGATGCAACTTTGCGGAACTGACCATCCAATGGACGAATACCTTCATTGAAAGTGCGTTATATCGACTAGAGGGGAGGTGAATAGGCAATTTTTATGAATTCTTCACCGAGGAATTTGCAGATGAGGAAATTCCTAAATGAAGAACTATTTGCAGTGGAATTAGTACTCAAAAGTAAATATAGCAGAACACAAGCATAGTCATCATGATGAAATGAAAACAAGCACAGAGTACAGAAAGCGTAAACATAGGATAACATAGGATGAAGACGGACAGACTGAAGAAATTGAAATGAGGAAATTGAGAAAGTCTTCAGTCAAAGTCTTCAAACAGATATGAATGAGCACACAACAACTGAAATGAGGAAATGAAAGAGTTGAAGAAATAGAACCAGTAAGCTTGGTTAAGACAATGATTTGGTACACCAGTTCCAACTGATGTCTCAGTTGTACGTCTGGTTGGAGCAGCTAGGTATTTAAACCTGAGGACCCACAGTCCCGGACACCTAGTCCTGAACACGCAGTCCAGGACACTTAGCCCTCACCGTATTCTCCTTGAGATAAGGTCACACAGACCTCGTCCAATCACTCGTGGTAAGTCTTCAGGTGTCTTACAAAACTTCACAGACTAGGTCACTCGACGATCCACAATTCCTCTTGGATGCTCTAGACCATGACGCCTAACCGTCTGGAAGAAGCATAGTCTTCAAAGGTAACAAGCATCAAATCCACGCAGGATCAATCTCTTCAGTGATGCTCAATCACTTTGGGTTGTAGGTGTGTTGGGTTTGGGTTTTCCTCACTTGATGATTTTCGCTCAAGTCCTCGGAGGATGGGATGCTCTCAAATGACAAGTGTTAGTTTCTCTCGGAGCAGCCAACCAGCTAGTGTTTGTAGGGGACGGCTAATTATAGCCTAGGGAGCAGCCCGACATAATATGACATAAATGCCCTTCAATGATATGACCGTTAGGTGGGTAGATATTTTGGGACAGCTGGCGCATAGCACATCAACGGTCGGAATTTTGGCTCTGAAATTCCTCAGGGCTATCATGTTCCTCACTGTGTAGGCAATCCGCACTGGCGAATTCCTAACTCCTCAGTCAGAACAAATTCCTCAGTAACCAGAAGAACTTCATCTCTGTTACTGAAGAAAATCACTGAACTTTATGAGATTTCCAATGGCTTCACTCGAAGGGATTGGTAGGTGTAGGATTTTGAGTTGAGCATCACATGGAAATTTTTCCTTAGTATTTCCTCGACCCCCTTTAACAGTACGGTGTTTCCTATGACTCAAGAAAGAGAAAATGAAACTACGAAAAACAAAAGTCTTCACGCTTCATGTTCCTCGAATGATTGCCAAGTCTTCAAGGCCACACCAATTTCTTCACTTTCAAAGTCTTTAGAAAGTCTTCAGAAATCCAAAGTCTTGAGTCGAAGAACTTCATTTTTAGGGGTCGACTTTCTCTGTAAATATCAAACTCCTCATAGACTTATAGACATGCGTACACTCACAAATGCATTAGTCCCTTAACCTATAAGTCTTCAATACACCAAAATCACTAAGGGGCACTAGATGCACTTACAATCTCCCCCTTT
Organism: Triticum aestivum; assembly: GCF_018294505.1. Classification (NCBI taxonomy): domain Eukaryota; kingdom Viridiplantae; phylum Streptophyta; class Magnoliopsida; order Poales; family Poaceae; genus Triticum; species Triticum aestivum. Next base: position 225,778,298 of record NC_057801.1, on the reverse strand, counting down.
TTGGTGATTGATGACAATATAGGTTAAGTTTTCAATGGGGATAAATATATGAAGTGTAAATACTGATGTTGAGGAATTTGATTGCAAGATATAGAAGAACTCCCCCTGAAGATGTGCATAGTGAGAAATTTGCTTTTGAAGCAATGCACACTTGAAGAGTATAATCATGGAGATCCCCCCTATATCTTGTAATTCAGACACGCATTTCATATAATATGAAGAATTTTAAATGCATGATGAAATATGGTGACTGATGTAATTCAACATGCGTGCATTGACATTAATGAGGAATAAGCATGCAGAAGAACTCAGCAAAAGTATTAGGCCACCACAGAGTTTAAGATTACAACTCGATCCAGCAAAGTCATTAATAGAACGAGAGTTGGAACTTAGAAAAAACGCCCATATAAGATAGACCCGCTTGAAGACTAACTCAAATTTCTCCGCCTTTGTCATCGAATGACCAAAAGGGTTGAAAAATGGGGACTAACGCCCCTGAAGAATATCATGTAGATGGAGGAGCGCCAGCGTTGTTGGGGTCTTGAGTCGATGTAGGGCCTGCCGCAGTGTCGCCTAAGTCTTCAAAGTCGTCCGTGTCGCGTGATGAGGAATATGAACTGGCGACCAAGGAAGGAACGTTGACCTTCTTGAATTTCTTCGGTGGAGGAGCAGACCAGTCAAAATCTTCCTTGAAGCCCATTTGCTTCAGATCTTCTTCATCATAGAGATGTGACAGAATAGCCCAGGTGCGATCAAAATCCTCATGGAGGTAGTAATGGTTTTTCTTCACTGCATTATGTGTAGAAGTCATGTTGTGAAGAATAGAGCCAAACTGACACTTAAACCATTTGTGGTTTCGATCCACCTTCTGGTGAAGACTAAGAAGCAGCTCACGGTCAGTCATCACACGAGGAGCAGTGGCTTGAGGATTTGGCTTGGATGCATTGGCAGCAGAAACATGAGTGGCAGAGTCATCATTGGTGGAAGAAGATGCAGCTTTGCGGAACTGACCATCCAATGGATGAATACTGTCGGTGTCAAAACTGGCGGATCTCGGGTAGGGGGTCCCGAACTGTGCGTCTAGGCGGATGGTAACAGGAGACAAGGGACATGATGTTTTTACCCAGGTTCGGGCCCTCTCGATGGAGGTAAAACCCTACTCCTGCTTGATTGGTATTGATGATATGGGTAGTACAAGAGTGGATCTACCACGAGATCAAGGAGGCTAAACCCTATAAGCTAGCCTATGGTATGATTGTTGTTCGTCCTATGGACTAAAACCCTCCGGTTTATATAGGCACCGGAGAGGGCTAGGGTTACACAGAGTCGGTTACAATGGTAGGAGATCTACATATCCGTATTGCCAAGCTTGCCTTCCACGCCAAGGAAAGTCCCACCCGGACACGGGACGAAGTCTTCAATCTTGTATCTTCATAGTCTTGGAGTCCGGCCAATGATGATAGTTCGGCTATCCGGACACCCCCTAGTTCAGGACTCCCTCAGTAGCCCCTGAACCAGGCTTCAATGACGACGAGTCCGACGCGCATATTGTCTTCGGTATTGCAAGGCGGGTTCCTCCTCCAAATAATTCATAGAAGATTGCGAACACCAGGATAGTGTCCGGCTTTGCAAAATAAATTCCCCGTACCACCGTAGAGAGAATAATATTCACACAAGTTCAATCTGCTGACGTATTTTGTCGCGCGACGTCACACCACTACCAAGCCTTTACTCGAATCGTTTTTATTATACCACCTCAGCGCATTTAGCGAAGCGGTTTCCTTGGCACGTCTTGTCGAAGCAGAGATCGTGTTCCCCTTATTCCGGGATTCCCATCAATACAGACGTGGGTAACCCAACCGCACCATTGATTGTGGCGCTTGGGAGATAAGCGAGTTTTACCAGGCCGGTGGGGACATATAGTTTTGTCCGCCCATATATAAGGGGATAAGGATCCACCTCTTTCACCTACGCCTTCTTCCTCCTTTGCTTATCCATCTCCGCGCACTCGAGCTCCAGCGCCCAAGGCCACACATCTCACCTCAAACCTTCTCCAGCCATGTCCGGAGCGGGAGGCAAGTGGATGGCCTCCTCCATTACGGAGGGGCACATCGAGAAGCTGCGCAGCGCCGGATACCTGTCCAGCGACATCGCGCACCGGCTGCCCGACGAGGGGCAGCTCATCCCCACCCCCAGGCCCCATGAGAGGGTCGTATTCCTTCCCCACTTCCTCCGCGGACTGGGCTTCCCACTTCACCCCTTTGTCCGGGGGCTCATGTACTACTACGGCCTGGATTTCCATGATCTGGCCCCAAATTTCATCCTCAACATCTCGGCGTTTATCGTCGTGTGCGAGGCCTTCCTCTGCATCCAGCCCCACTTTGGCTTGTGGCTAAAGACCTTCAATGTCAAGCCGAAGGTTGTGAACGGGAGCCAAGCGGAGTGCGGAGGCGCCATGGTGGGCAAAATGCCCAACGTCACTTGGCTCGAGGGTGCCTTCGTGGAATCCATCAAAGGGTGGCAATCGGGGTGGTTCCACATCACCGAGCCGCGTGACCCTAAATGGGCAGCGGCCCCCGAATTCAGATCTGGCATCCCCATGCAGCTCACCTCCTGGAAAGAGAAGGGCTTGCTATGGGGTAGTTCGGAAGAGCTGACCGGACTCCAGTCCTGTCTCCATACCCTGGTGAACAAGAAGCTTAAGCTTGTCAACGTGATCCAGGTCATGCTCGTTCGTCGGATTCTCCCCTGCCAGCAACGGTCCTTCAATTTGTGGGAGTTTGATCCGGCACAGCACCGAACCTTGAGCGGGCTCTTCGACACAACGTACGAAGCTGCCTGGAGGGTGTTGTTCAAGGGCGCCAAAGCTCCCGCATCCGCAACGGAAGATCGCGGATTCAGCACGCAGTGCCCGGTTGGCGAGGTAAGCTATGTTATCCTTTATGGGACATTTGCTTTTCATAGTTTGACTCTATGCGGGATCTAAACTCCCAATGCCTTTAACAGGACTGGCAGAAGACGTCCGGACAGGTTAACTGTCCGGCTCCCCTTCCAGAAGACCCAGCGGACACCCGCTTGACGGGGCTGCTGGTCCCGGCACTTTACGTGGTGCCGGAGAAGAAGGCCAAGAAGAAGGCCATGGGAACCCGAAGGAGTTCCCGGCGTCAGGTGGTATCGGATTCATCGTCCGATGACTCCGAGGCGGACTCCTCCCCTGAGGACGAGGAGGAGAAGAAAGAGGCCTCTCCCCTAGCGGGGGGAGAGAAGAAGAGGAAGGCCTCCCCAACGAGGGAGGCCGAAGGGTCCAAGAAGGGAAGGACCCTTCCCCCGGACTGCTCCGCCAACATCGGCGGCGGCGACGAGGAGTGGCCCTCAAGGGCCAAGCCCCTGGCGAGATCGTAAGTATCCGGACTCCTAGATAATTTATAATTTTTCTTTTCGCCACACGGTGTCTTTCTAATGCCGCATACAACATGTAGTCCGGCCAAGGACGATCTTCCCGCTTCGTCGAGCGGGTCCTTGGGTACGTTGGATATGGATTCTCTTCCGACTGCCTCAATCCCCCGTGATGCTGACAACGCCGAGGTGGGATCCCGGGAAGGGACCCGCCAGGACGAGGAGGCCCCGGAGGTGCCGCAAGGCAACCTCCCGGACTCTGCACCGGACTCCGCACGGAACCTGCAGTGGTTCCGGAGTCCGGCGAGCGGCCCCTTCGTAAGAAGGGCAAGACTGTGACACCGGCAGCCTCTGTCCAACCGGAGGCGCCAGATAACTTGCTGGAGGCACTCAACGGCGCTTCCATCAAAGAAGAACACCGCACTGTCATGAGTGCAGTGATTCAGAAGGTTCAACTCGCCAAGAGCGGGCTGACCGAAGCCTGCAGTAGCCTTCTAACAGGCTTTGAGGTAAGAATTTTAAGATATGCAATATAATACCGCATAGACAGTAGCCCCTGATGCTCGGTTTGGTGTTCGGAAAGAAAAGCCAGGCTGAGGATCTAAAAAGATATACACAGGAGTTCTAAAAAAATATGTCAATATGGGATTGCAGGCTGCGTTGCTGACCTCTGCCGCACTGACTGCAGAGGTCAATGCTTTAAAGCAGAGCCTCGAGCGGTCCGAGAGCGAGCTCGGCCGTGCCAAGAAGCAGCTCGAGGACAAGGAAGGTGAGTAACACCGTATTAAATTTGTACCTTACAGAAAAGGATTTGGTTGCAAGAGAAATAACAAGGATAACGTGGGTACTCCAGGGGCCACGAATGTGGCGGCGACCCTGAAGGAGGTGGTGTCCGCGGCCGAGCACAATGCGGCCGCGGAGCGAGCCGAGCGAGAGAAGCAGGAGGCGCGGGTGGCGGAGGTGCAGCAAGAGCTCCAGGCTCTCATGGAAAAACATGAGAGTTTGGAGCGCGACTCAAAGACTCGAGAGTCCGAGCTTGCATCGGCTCTTGAGAGTGCCAAAGCCGCTAAGGCCGAAGCCCTCAAGGCCCTCCAGGAAATCGAGGCATTGAAGAAGATAGCGGCGGGTAAGGCATTTTTCATGCAAAGCAAGCATGTGAATGTGAATTACCTATTACTTACCCGAATTAGGATCTCTCCAGGAGCGTTCGCAGATTTGCCCCGCAGCGTGTCCGATGCTGCCGCTTTCTACCGGTCCGAGGAGGGGAGCTCGACGGAGAAGGTCTTCTGGTCTCAGTATGCTGAGGCCGGACATCCGGTGCCCCTTAGCGACCAGCTGAAGCAGCTAGTCGAGCTCCACAAGGTGGCCGAACAGGCCATGAAGGGCCTCATAGTTCGGCTGTGGCCCAAGGAGGCCATGCCTGGGAGCTACTTCGGCCTGGTGCGGCGGCTGGTGAATGCGTGTCCCTGGGTTGAAGTCGTCAAGCACTCCGCCTGCATTGAAGGTGCCGTCGGGACCTTGCCCGTGCAAAGGTGCGCTGGGGCAGGATGGACGCTGAGAAGCTTTTGATGGATGCGCCGCCGACGGGCAAGGAGTATCGCACGCCCGAAATGTATTATAAGAGTGTCCTGAAGGGTGCCCGCATGATTGCGGGTGAGTGCTCCAAAGATGTAATATTTGAGTAGACTCGCATTTTGTTATCCTGTGCGCTGAAGACTTTGTTCATATGCGCTAAGCAACGCTTGTTAATTTAAAATATTACCTTCTGTGCGGTCGTTTATCAAATCTGAGAGATGGCAAGTCATCGGCTTCAGCCCCCATGCCACGAGTGCTGGGGTGTTCGGGATAAACTTGAGCGCTCTTGTTCCCATTTGTGGGTCCATCTAGGGAGGCGCTCAACACAACAAACGAGGCAACCGGACTTATAATGCTTGAACACTCTCACTTAGCCATAGAATTCTATAATTTTAAATTTCGGCGAAGCCCCTAGTGTTCGGAAGACCGAGTTCGGGGCGCTATCCACGCCTAGGCCGGACAAAGCCGGTTCCTCGCTCTAAGCGGCATAAGTCTTTAGGGACTCGAAAAGACCTCTCGAACAGCGACCAGCTCTCGCCTTATCATGACGGTCAGTTTTAGCTTTCTCCACTGAGGCGCTCGCCCAGCTCAACCGGGGCGCAATCGCAGTGGTTCTCCCAGTGCTACCTTAGCCGATACAACGGAACGTAAGGTACCAAAACATGGGAGCCGGCCAAACCCAACTATTGACCCAAGACATGATTCAGAGCCGATGCATATAATGCTATAAGTTCGAGGTGCCGCACTTGTGAAAGTGTTCGGACTTATCACACCGTAATGTGGGGAACTTAAGCCCCTGGTGTATTTAGCCGTACCAAAGTGTATGGATGCAACATGTCATAAATGAACATATGTATAAGAAATAAATGCAATTATAAAAAAGTGATGCATTGTTTATTCAAGAAATACTGCCATGAATGCAGAACGATACAAATAGTGTGGTAAGCAAGGGATGGGACTATTAAACATGTCCCCCTCCAGAGGTAGGCTGCGGAATGGTGTATAAAACAGATTTAATGCTCGTAATGGAGACCACCTAGATACTCGTCGTAGCCTTTCTCCTCCCCTGGCTGTTGCATCGTGAGTTCGGCAGGTCTACTGCCGGACAGGGCCTCTGGTGAATGGAGTCCTGTGGGTAAGAAAAAAGAAAAAAAGAAAAAGAGTGACACACTTGGGAGCCCCTGGTGTGGTTGAGCCGCACTCTAGGCCTGTCGTGGTCGTGCCCCTCCCCCTATGCCCATGGTATCTCCAGAGCGTAATGATGTATGCGAAGGACCAGTCTTGCAATCTTGCAAGGGCAGGGGTTGGGGCCGCATTGCTACGCGTGCTCGGAACGTGCCAGGTGGTCTTGTTGTAGGTTACTCCGGGCGCGTTTAGCCGTGTCCGATCGCTTAACGGCCGGACTCGAGAATTGCCTTAAGAGGCTGCTCTATACTTCTGCCGCGAGAGCCGCTGTTCCTCCGTTCAGAGGGAGCGTTCGGTGTTTCCGTTGACCGTGATGACTCCTCGAGAGCCTGGCATCTTGAGCTTGAGGTATGCGTAATGCGACACCGCGTTGAACTTTGCAAACGCGGTTTGTCCGAGCAGAGCGTGATAGCCGTTGCGGAACGGGGATATGTCAAAGATTAACTCCTCGCTTCGGAAGTTATCCGGGGATCCGAAGACCACTTCCAGTGTGACTGAGCCTGTACAATTGGCCTCTACACCTGGTATGACGCCTTTGAAGGTCGTCATTGTGGGTTTAATCCTTGAGGGGTCTATGCCCATCTTGCGCACTGTATCCTGATAAAGCAGGTTCAGGCTGCTGCCGCCGTCCATCAGGACTCTGGTGAGGTGAAATCCATCGACGATTGGGTCTAAAACCAATGCGGCGAATCCGCCATGGCGGATACTGGTGGGGTGGTCCCTTCGATCAAAAGTGATCGTGCAGGAGGACCATGGGTTGAACGTCGGGGCGACTGGCTCCATCGCATATACGTCCCTGAGTGCATGCTTCCGCTCCCTCTTGGGTATGTGCGTTGCGTATATCATGTTTACCGTCCGTACTTGTGGGGGGAAACCTTTCTGTCTTCTATTGTTCGGCGGTCGGGTCTCTTCCTCGTCATCGCTATGCAGCCCCTTGTCATTGTTTTTGGCAATTAACTTGCCTGCCTGCTTGAATACCCAACAATCCCTGTTGGTGTGATTAGCTGGCTTTTCGGGGGTGCCATGTATCTGGCAAGAGCGGTCGAGTATTCGATCCAAATTGGATGGACCCGGAATAGTTCTTTTGAATGGCTTTTTCCGCTGACCGGGTTTAGAGCCTCTGAATCCGGCGTTGACTGCCGTATCCTCAGTGTTATCACCGTTGACGCGGCATTTGTTTTTGTTGCGACGCGACCTGCCATTGCGGTCCTTGGTATCCGGACTGCCAAATTTTTTTGCTGAGGTTGTTACTGCGGGCTAGCCAGCTGTCCTCTCCCGCGCAGAAGCGGGTCATAAGTGATGTGAGGGCTGCCTTGGATTTCGGCTTTTCCTGTCCTAGGTGCCGGGCAAGCCACTCGTCGCGGATGTTATGTTTGAAGGCCGCGAGGGCCTCTGCATCCGGACAGTCGAAGATTTGATTTTTCTTTGTTAAGAACCGTGTCCATAACTGTCTGGCCGATTCGTCTGGCTGTTGAATTGTGTGGCTTAGGTCATCGGCGTCTGGTGGTCGCACATATGTGCCCTGGAAGTTGTCAAGGAATGCGGCTTCCAGGTCTTCCCAACACCCAATTGATTCTGCTGGCAAGCTGTTAAGCCAATGCCGAGCTGGTCCTTTAAGCTTGAGTGGGAGATATTTGATGGCGTGAAGATCGTCACCGCGGGCCATGTGGATATGAAGGAGATAGTCTTCGATCCAAACCGCGGGGTCTGTTGTGCCATCGTAGGATTCAATGTTCATGGGTTTAAACCCTTCGGGGATTTGATGATCCATTACTTCATCTGTGAAGCATAGTGGGTGTGCGGCGCCTCTATATTGGGCTATATCACGACGTAGCTCAAGTGAGCTTTGTCTACTATGTTCGGCCCGGCCGGAGTTGCTGTATCCGGCGCGACGATCGTTGTTGCGCATCGTGGGGCGCCCACGCGATCTGTAGATCGATCTTGATTGTCTTGCCTTATCCTCCAATATGTCTCGCAAGTCCGGCGCATTCCCCCGTGGCTTCGTACTTTTTGAGCGGTGCCGGGGTACGGTTCCGGTGGAGGGCCTAGAGGCCTCTCTGTCACGACCACGAGGTGGTCGGTCAGCCGTATTGTGCACTGGTGATGCAGGTTTATATGCCTCCTCCTCTAATCGGGGGAGCAACTTGCGTTTGGGGTAGCTTTTGGAGGGGCGTTCGAGTTCATACTCTTCGGCCGCAAGGACTTCAGTCCATCTGTCAGCTAGCAGGTCTTGATCAGCTCTAAGCTGTTGCTGCTTTTTCTTTAGGCTATTCGCTGTGGCCATTATCCTGCGTTTGAAACGCTCTTGTTCGACGGGATCCTCGGGCACGACAAATTCGTCGTCGTTGAGGCTTGCCTCGTCTCCGGAGGGAGGCATGTAATTATCATCCTCTACCTCTTTGTCTGCCGCTCTGTCATGAGGGCTGGCTTCTCCGTCCTCCTGTGCTGAATCTTGCTGGAGGGGGTTGTCTTCGGCACTCTCTGGGGTGTTATTATCTCCGGTGCCGGAATCTCCATTCTTGCTGTGGCGGGATTTAGAGCGGCGCCGCTGACGCCGGCGCTTGGGCTGTTTCTTGGAGGAGTCTTCCTCCGCTGCTTCCTCGCCATTCCCATCCTTTGGGATGTCCACCATGTATATGTCATATGACGAGGTGGTCTTCCAGTGCCCCGTAGGCGCTGGTTCTTGGTCGTCTCCGGCATCATCGTCCATACCATCGATGTCTTCGGAGTTGTAGTCTAGCATGTTGGTTAGATCGTCGACAGTGGCTACAAAGTGGGTGGTGGGTGGGCTTTGAATTTTTTCGTCGTCCGCATCCCAACCGTCCTGACCGCAGTCCGGCCAGGGCTCTCCTGATAACGAGAGGTACTTTAGCGAGTTCAAGATGTCGCCAAAAGGTGAGTGTTGAAAGATGTCCGCAGCGGTGAACTCCATGATTGGCGCCCAATCGGATTCGATTGGAGGGGGCGCAGGAGGTTCGGAGTCCGGCGAGGAGTCCGACACCTCGGAGTCACGAGCATCATAAGGGACAAGGTCAGTATTCGGCTCCATCGCCGTAGGGGCAGCAGTCCCCGAGGCGGTGTCAAGCCACCCATCCTCGATCTGCGCAATCGGCTCCAAATTAGGGGTCGGAGCGGACTCATGTGCGGCCTCCAGGGCACTGTCCGGTAGCAGAGCTAAATCATGCCCATCGAGACAGTGCGGCGCGCTCGGCTGTGGCTCGAATCCATCGAAGATCAAGTCTCCATGGATGTCAGCCGTGAAGTTTAGACTTCCAAATTTGACCTGATGTCCAGGGGCGTAGCTTTCGATCTGCTCCAGATGGCCAAGCTAATTGGCCCGCAGTGCAAAGCCGCCGAATACGAAGATCTGTCCGGGGAGAAAAGTCTCACACTGGGCTGCGTCATTGTTGATGATCGAAGGAGCCATCAAGCCTTTCGGTGACGACACAGAGGAACTCTCAATGAAAACACCAACGTCGGTGTCAAAAGCGGCGGATCTCGGGTAGGGGGTCCCGAACTGTGCGTCTAGGCGGATGGTAACAGGAGACAAGGGACACGATGTTTTTACCCAGGTTCGGGCCCTCTCGATGGAGGTAAAACCCTACTCCTGCTTGATTGATATTGATGATATGGGTAGTACAAGAGTGGATCTACCACGAGATCCAGGAGGCTAAACCCTAGAAGCTAGCCTATGGTATGATTGTTGTTCGTCCTATGGACTAAAACCCTCCGGTTTATATAGGCACCGGAGAGGGCTAGGGTTACACAGAGTCGGTTACAATGGTAGGAGATCTACATATCCGTATTGCCAAGCTTGCCTTCCATGCCAAGGAAAGTCCCATCCAGACACGGGACGAAGTCTTCAATCTTGTATCTTCATAGTCTTGGTGTCCGGCCGATGATGATAGTTCGGCTATCCGGACACCCCTAGTTCAGGACTCCCTCAAATACCTTCATCGATAACAGCTGGTGCCTTGCCGTTCTCATCAGCTGAGGAATATGTCCGCTTGAGGACTTCAATCGGGGGCAAGTAGCTGAGGTGATTCTGAAAATCAGCTTTGTAGTTGAGTGAAGACCTTGTTCTGAGCAATCTCATAATCCAAGGAGCATAAGGCTTCAGCTCAAACGGTGAAAGTGCAACATTTGCTAGAGTCCTCATGAAGAAATCATGATAATTGATAGGGATGCCATGCATGATGTTGAATAGTATATTCTTCATCATGCCAATAATTTCCTCATCGGATGAGTCGTGGCCTTTGATAGGACTTATAGTCTTCGTCAGAATGCGATAGATGGTTCTTGGCACATACAACAATTCCTTCATGAGGAATTTGGTCCTTGGGGCTTGACCAGGCTTTAGAGGCTTCATGATCACTTGCATGTAATGAGTAGTGAGTTCAGGCTCTTTGTACAGACAACGAGCACCAGCAGGTGGATGACTGATTGGCAGGGCATGAAGTAATTCAGAGGAGGGTGCCTTATAGTGAGTGTTTTCGGTCATCCAGTCCAACACCCAAGAGTTGATATCATTAGCATCACCTGTGATGTGCAGTGTTGCGTAGAACTGATGAATAAGCTCTTCATTCCAATCAACTATGTCTGAGCAAAAGTTGAGCAAGCCTGCATCATGAAGCATACTGAGGACTTGAGAGAAGCAAGGCATTGATTCCATGTCCACGTGAGGAATATGCTCGTGGTTAAAGAGTTTTTCCTTGTTGAAGAGCAGAGAAGAATAGAAATTGGCCTAGCTGGCAGTCCAGAAGCGCTTCCTTCTAAGACGAGCATTGTCATAAGGGTTGAAATCAGTGAAGAACACATGCTATCAGCCTTGAATTTCTGCTTCTTTGAGAAGGGATCCTTTGGCTTGGGCTGAGGAGTGTCAGTTAATTGCATCACCACTTCAGGAATCACAATCTCAGGATCCACAGACTGAGAAATTTGAGGCTCTTCTTCAGCTGCAGCCTGGGTGTTCAATTCTTCATTTACAATTTCTTCAGCACTAGTGGCTGGAATATCTTCATGGACAGATGGGGTTGCATGAGGTTCTTCAGATCCCATTTGTACTTCAGTAGCAGCTAGGGACTAAGGAATTGCTTGAAGTGGAGTGAACATTGGAGAGTTGGGGTGCTGACTTTCCCAAAAGTCATCATTTAGCACAGGTGTGGTACAGCCAATGTCCACATCCTCATCTTCCATTTCTTCAACACCGGCGTCTTCAGCAGTGAACTAAGGCATAGGCGAGGAGACAACTGGTGTTGAAGGGATTTCATCCACTTCAATTTCTTCATCCAACCGCTCTGACGAAGCAGCAGAAGGATTCTCTTCATCGGATTCGCTTGGAATTACATAATCTTCACCGAAAGTAACAAGGTCCTTTGATGGCATGAATGAGACAGGAACGAAATCAATTGGGTTGTGAAATGAGCTTGTCAAAGGCTTCATCTTCTTCGGAGCTGAAGAATCTGATGAAGTTGATGCCTTCCTTTTCTTAATAGTTGCATGCTCTGCAGCCTTGGTCTTCTTCGCATCTGATGTAGATAGAAGGATCGGAGTTGGTGTAGGCGGGAGGAGCAGAGGAATTTGGTGTAGTTTATTCAGGCGCAACTGATGCAGTTGCCCTGACTTCTTCACTTTCTTCAGGCGCACCACTAGTGGATGCCCTGGCAATTTCTTCAGCGGCTCGAATGCAGTCATCAGCCCTGGTACTTTCATTTTCTTCAGCAGCCTGATTGTCATCAGCGGTGCTGGCATGTTCTTCAGTGGGCTGAGCAGATGCTTCAGCCGGAGTAACTTCAATGTGCACTGGAGCAGTAGCACTTGAAGTGAATTTCTTTGTCAGATTGACGAACCGGACCTTGGCGCCCTTCCAATCAGCATAGTAGCGATTGAATTCATCACTCAGTTGCTTGATCTCAGCTTGCAAGGCAACGAGTTGATCAGGGGTAAGAGTGAGGACATTGTCCTTGAGGTAGCGCTGCTTCTTGTACTGCGCTTTCTTCAGTCTTCTGCCTTCTTCAAATTTCCACTTCTCTTCCTCAATGAAGGTAGTCAGAACATGACTTTGACCAGGAGTGAGGTTCATCTCCGGCAAAGGCGTGTTAGGGTCCTTGTGCCATAGGTCAATGAAGTCGAGGATCAACTTTGGATCCAATAGCAGTGGCACATTGCTGCCTTTGGCTCTGGCGGCCCTGGCCTGCCTGTCTCTGATGATTTTGGCAAGTTCTTCATCATCAGCCTCATCGTCATCAGAGGGCACTTGGAAGGCGACCTGCTTCTTGTGAGGACTTGGTCGAAGGCCTCGTCCAGAAGTGGCCTTTTTCTTCAGCAGAGAGGGGCCAGCTGAGGAACTTGCAGATGCTCCTGAGGCAATTGAGATGCCTGTAGTCCTTTGGCACGTGGCGAGATGCACATGTGCAGAGGATTTGGTCGGAGCAGCTGAAGACTTTGTCGGAGGAGCTGAGGACTTTGAAGGAGGAGCAGTCTGAGGAATTGGCCGTGAGGGCTTTGAAGAATCTGGCCGTGAGGGCATTGCTGAGGAACTTGGCCGTGAGGGCATTGAGGGTGAAGCACTTGGCTTATGCGCAGGCTTCTTAGGCATCGCCTTCTTCGGCTTACTAGCAGAGGCCTCAGCAGCGGTAGCAGCAGCAGCAGAGTCTTCATTGAATTTCCTCACTGCTTCCTTTGCTTGTTTGGCCAGTTTGGCCTGGTGCTTTGCCCATTCATTAGGATAATCCTCACCGCGCTTGAGGCTGGTGGGATCTGCCAATTGGCCAGGTGCCAATGGAGGTCTTGGGCATGGAGGGTTGAGTGCGAATGTCATCATATACTTGGGAGTAGCATATCTGTACTCCCTCCATTCCCGTGCCCATCTCCCTCTATCCTCTGTATGCGCACCTTGCACTGATTTTTGTCCTCCTTGCCAAATTTGGCCTCATCAGGAGTGCAGTAACCCTTGTATATGTCCTCAGGATTTCGAAAGCAGTATTGACCTCAGGCCTTTTTCCTCCCTTCTGAGGCTTCTTTCCATCAGCCATTTTCTTTAGCTGAGGAATATGAACAACTGAAGTTTCTGAAGAGGTGTGCATCTTTTCTTCGAGGAACGCTGCAAATGAGTTAAGTTGATGAGAACCAAGTGATTCAGCAGCGGACATGAGTACCTGTGAACAGAGTATAGTTGCGAGGAATTTGGAGAGGTCATATGCGTTCTCAAAAGATTTTCAAAAAGAATAGGTTTGAGGAATTTGACCAGATGAGTCTTGAAGAATTTCACTAAGCGTCCTTAATCTTAGGTTCCAGAGTTGTATAGATTGAAAATCCACACAATTGAGGAATCTTGAAGAAAATCATCGCTTAGATAAACGAATCAAGAGCAGATGACATGTGAGGTGTTTCTGTGTGTGAAGACTTGAAGAATAAACACCTTTGAAGATTTTCAAGAAAACATATGAATTAAAGAGGACAGTAAAAGTAACTTTTCATTACCCTTGATGAAGAACACGATGAACTGGGAAGAGTAGATGTGAAGTTTGTCAGTTCAGATCTTCCACACACTAACTCGGCAGAGGAAGACGGCTACGGCGGCGGCGGAGTGAAGAAATCCGCAACCGGCGCGAGTACGATGGCGACGAGGTCGAGGCAGTGAAGCTCTTCCTCACCGACGATGATGAAGTAGTGGCGGCGCTAGGGTTTGAGAAGCTCGAGTGGGAGTGAGAGCGAGCGGGTAAAAACAAAGTGAGGAAGAAGCAGGGGTATTTATAGTGAAAGTGAAAAACTGTACGCCCGAGGAAATCAGACGAACGTGCCCCTGGCCCTTCTCATTCGCTTGACATGTGTCACCCACATACTGAGAGGTGGTGATCATGTAGGATCGTGGGTGAGTAGATAAGTATTGTCGTGGGATGCGGAACGGTTTGAGCGGCAAAGCCAAAAATTCAGATAAGATAAGTTAAAAGTTCCGTTCGCAATTTCTTCAGCTGTCAAGGACACAGTGAAGATTTTGAACGAGTTTCAAAGAAAACACACATGAAGAATTTGTGAACACACTTGGTTGAGTTTAGCATAGAGGGGGAAGGGTCCGATCACATTCACTTGCCAGAAGAAATCAACTTGAAGAATTAGCAATAAGTGAATGTTGTAGAGGACATAAACTCACACACACACACACACACACACACACACACACACACACATGTATATTCAAATGAAGAACAACGTCGGAAAGAGTGAAGACAATGCAAAGTTGAAGAATTTGAAAAACCGAGGAATTTCAAAAACAAAGAAAAACTCAAATTGAAGATTTTCAACTTTGGTTGGTGGCGTAACCCACCGTATAAGAAAGCTGATTTCAGACACCGCGTACAGTTGTCGTAGGGCTCTAAGAATCAATTTATTTATTAATTTCATCACACTTAGAGGGTTAGTCTTCATTGATTGAAGAAAAACGTTACTTCGTGTGTTGCGCATCTAAGTCATCAAGTCAGCATTAGTGTTAGGATGTGTGTCCTTTTCAGAGAGCATTTGAAGATTCTAGGATATTTAGCTCACACCGCAACTTGCTAAATCTCTTCTCATCCAAGGGCTTAGTGAAGATATCGGCCAGCTGGTCTTTAGTGCTTGCATGGTCGATGGAGATGTCGCCCTTCAACACATGATCACGAAGAAAATGATGACAAATCTGGATGTGCTTTGTCTTCGAGTGCTGAACTGGGTTATGAGCAATCTTGATAGCACTCTCATTGTCACAGTAGATAGGCACATTCTTCATGTTGATGCCATGGTCCTTGAGTGTTTTCTTCATCCATAGTAATTGAGCACATCATGATCCAGCAACGATGTACTCAGCTTCTGCAGTGGAGAGTGATATGCAGTTCTATTTCTTCGAGGACCAACAGACCAAAGATCGTCCGAGGAAATAGCATGTGCCTGACGTTGACTTGCGGTCCACATGATCGCCAGCATAGTCAGAGTCTGAATATCCAATGAGATCAAACGAAGAGCCCTTGGGATACCATAATCCAAGTGTTGGTGTGTGAGCTAGATATCGAAGAATATGCTTCACAGCCTTATGGTGTGATTCCTTCGGTGTAGCTTGAAATAGGGCACACATGCAAACACTAAGCATAATATCCGGCCTAGATGCACATAGGTACAATAAAGAGCCAATCATGGAGCGGTATACCTTTTGATCGAAGTCTTTACCATTTTCATCAGTGCATAGATGGCCATTTGTGGGCATTGGAATTTTGACCCCTTTGCAATCTTGCATGCCGAATTTCCTCAATACGTCCTTGAGGTATTTCTCCTGAGATATGAATATGCCATTGCGCTGTTGACGAATTTGAAGACCTAAAAAGAATTTCAATTCTCCCATCATAGACATTTGATATTCTTCACTCATCATATAGGCAAATTCATCACTGTATCGTTGGTCAGTACAGCCAAAAATGATATCATCAACATAAATTTGGCACACAAACAATTCACCATCATAAGATTTAGTGAAAAGAGTTGGGTCGAGTGAACCGGGTTTGAAGCCTTTCTTCATGAGGAATTCCTTCAAAGTATCATACCACGCCCGAGGGGCCTGCTTGAGGCCATACAGGGCCTTATTGAGTCTGAAGACTTTGTCAGGATGCTTTGGATCTTCAAAACCTGGGGGTTGAGCAACATATACTTCTTCCTCAAGCTTACCATTGAGGAATGCACTTTTCACATCCATTTGTTGTAAGATAATATCATGATGGTTAGCATAAGCAAGTAATATGCGAATAGCCTCAAGTCTAGCAACAGGTGCAAAAGTTTCATCGAAGTCAATTCCTTCAACCTGTGTGTAGCCTTGAGCTACAAGCCGTGCCTTATTCCTCACCACAAGGCCATTTTCATCTTGCTTGTTGCGGTAGATCCACTTTGTGCCAATAATGTTGTGCTTGCGAGGATCTGGACGTTTGACCAGTTCCCAGACGTTGTTGAGCTCGAACTGATGTAATTCTTCTTGCATAGCTTGAATCCACTCAGGCTCCAGAAATGCTTCATCTACCTTAGTGGGCTCTGTGATAGAGACAAAAGCAAAGTGCCCACAAAAGTTAGACAAATGTGAAGCTTTTGAGCGTGTGAGAGGACCTGGTGCTTCAATGTCATCGATGATCTTCTCGATTTGCACTTCGTTTGCAATGCGAGGATGAGCGGGTTGTCTTCGAGGAATTTGATCCGCATTTTCTTCAGGAGCATTTTCCTCAGCACCATTTTCTTCAGGTGCGCCAGCTCGACGTTCTTCACGTTCTGGAATGAATTCTTCAGCAGATTCTTCGGTAGGAATGACATCCTCAGTAGCCTTGAACTTGATAGATTCCTCAGGTGCTGGTTCATCTAACACAGAAGGTAGGTGCTCTCTTTGCGAGCCATTAGTTTCATCGAACCGCACATCTACAGTTTCAACAACCTTGTGAAGAACGTTGTTGAAGACTTTGTAGGTGTGCGAGTCCTTTCCGTAACCAAGCATAAAACCCTCATGTGCTTTCGGTGCAAATTTAGAATTGTGATGAGGATCTCTAATCCAACATTTAGCACCGAAGACTTTGAAGTAACTCACATTGGGTTTCTTGTCAGTGAGGAGTTCATAAGCAGTCTTCTTGAAGAATTTGTGAAGATATACTCTGTTGATGATGTGGCACGCAGTATCAATAGCCTCAATCCAGAAACGACGAGGTGTCTTGTATTCATCAAGCATAGTGCGAGCCATCTCAACAAGAGTTCTGTTCTTGCGCTCCACGACGCCATTCTGCTGAGGAGTATAAGGAGCAGATAACTCATGAGTAATACCAAGTTCATCAAGATAGTCATCAAGACCAGAATTCTTGAACTCAGTCCCATTGTCACTTCTGATGTGCTTGATCTTCACACCAAAGTTGGTTGAAGCCCTCGAGGAAAATCGTTTGAAGACTTCCTGCACCTCATGTTTGTAAGTGACAATGTGCACCCATGTGTAACGAGAATAATCATCAACAATAACAAAGCCATATAGAGATGCATCATTTGTAACAGCAGAATAATGATTAGGACCAAAGAGATCCATGTGAAGCAATTCAAATGGTCGAGTGGTAGTCATGATAGTCTTCGCTGGATGCTTGGCCTTTGTCATCTTTCCAGCTTCACAGGCTCCGCATAAGTGATCCTTGAGGAATTTGACATTCTCAATGCCAATGACATGCTTCTTCTTCGCAAGCGTGTGCAAATTCCTCATGCCAGCATGACCAAGTCGTCGATGCCATAGCCAGCCTTCTGAAGCTTTTGCAAGTAGGCATACGGCCGGTTGTGGTCCTGTAGAGAAATCAACAATGTACAAGTCTCCTCTCCTAAAGCCTTCGAAGACTTTGGAATTGTCAGCTTCCATGATCACAACACAACGATATTTGCCAAAGACAACAACCATATCAAGATCACAAAGCATTGAGACAAACATGAGGTTGTATCCTAAGGACTCGACAAGCATGACTTTGTCCATGTGTCGATCCTTTGAGATCGCAACCTTACCTAGACCCAATACCTGACTTTTGCCTTTGTCAGCGAAGATGATATGCTATAGATGCGATGGTGATAAAGGAGCATCCATCAATAGATTCTTGTTACCAATCATGTGATTCGTACATCCACTATCGAGGACCCACTCATTGGCTTTGGGTTGATCATCCTGCAGATGAATTAGTGCAACTTACGAACTCATATACTTCATCAGTGAAGAATATGACATCAATATCATCAGATCAATTTCATCAAACAATTGAATAGATAAACAGTATGAGGACGTGTGAAATGAAGGTTCATTTCTTCATGATTAGCATGCGTCCTTTCAGGCAGTTTCAGGTCTCCAGCAAATTCTTCAGACGTTCCAAGCACGTCTGGAGACCTGACCCTGCATAAGATATTAGTTGTTTTTCTTCACCACCCACATATGAAGGGGTGGCAAAGAATTCATCACTCTGCGAGCACCATATGAGAAAGGTGGTATAGAAGCTAGTCCACTTCGTTTCACATAAGAGGGGTTAGGATAAGCATATGAATAAGCAGAGAAATTCTTCGAGGACTTATGAACATATTGATTAGAAGAATAATGCTCATATTCATAGCCCTTAGCTCTACCCTGCGAAACAGAAGAGTTAGCACGATGATGATCATATGAGGACTTTGATCCTTTTGAGGAATTTGATCCACGTGAGGAATTTGGTCCGTATGAGGACTTGGATCCATATGAAGAATTTGGTCCATATGAAGAATTTGATCTGGAGTTCCTATTCTTCACAGGTGGTGTCATGAGGACATTCACCTGAACACTTTCAAGGCAACTTTTGGGAACCCAGATTTTCTTTATAGCGGAACTGTTCCTGCAGTTAGTGCCAACATATCTAGCAAATACTTCACCATTCTGATTTTTGAAATGTTTATAGTCGGAGTCAAATGACTCATCAAAAGAATGAGGAGATTTACATGAAAAGCCAGATAAATTGGATCGATCAACTGGAGGTCCCTTTGCAGCAACCCATGAGGTTTTGGGGTACTGCTCAGGCTTCCAATATGTTCCATCAGCATTGAGTTTCCTCTCAAAGGAAATACCCTCTTTCCTAGGGTTCCTGTTGAGGATCTGCTTTTTAAGCACATCACAAAGAGTCTGATGCCCTTTGAGGCTTTTGTACATGCCTGTCATGTACAATTCCTTCAGCCCTGCAACATCAGTGATACTAGCAATGTCCTCAGATGAGGAATTAGTGATAGCAGAGAGAGATGAAGAATTCGTAGCATTAGAAGCATTAGAACATTCAGGTGAAGAATTAGCAGTTTCGCGTTCTATGCACTTCAAACAAGGAGGAACGAATTCTTCCTGAGTAGTGCTGATTTCTTGAGCAAGTAATGAATCGCGCTCCTTCTGAAGATCTTCATAACTCACTCTTAGCTTCTCAAGATCTTGCTTTCTTTGAAGAAATTCATAAGAGAGCTTCTCATGATCAGACAAGAGCGTGTTATGATGACCTTGAAGGTTGTCAAACTTGGACTGAAGCGTCTGAAGACTTTCAACCAAAGCTTTCGACTGATCCATTTCCTCACCCAACATATCATTGCTCTTATTTAGCATGTATTGAACTTCTTACAAAGCTCTTTGTTGTTTAGTGGCAAGGGAAGCAAGTTTGACATAGCTGGGGCCAAATTCATCACCTGATTCATCATCACTAGATTCGGAAAGGTAGCATTCAGTTACCTTGGCACCCTTTGCCATAAGGCACGGTGAGGAGGATGATGATTCAGGTGCGAAAGTCATCTCCTTGAGAGAATCCTTGAAATCCTCAAACCGAGGATCATGACGAGTACGATGACCTTCGTAGACCTCAGAGAGCCGGTCCCAGATTAGCTTTGCGTGATTGAGATGCAGAACGTTCCTGAACTGATTTTGGGACAAACAGCAGCAGATGACATCCTTTGCTGTGAGGTTGAGTAGAGTGTACTTGCGAATGTCATCAGCCTCAGCCATCTTGCATAGATCGGTTAGGCCAATCTCAGTGACGGTCCACAGTTTGCTGTTCATTGCCATGAGTCACTTCTTCATCATGGCCTTCCACCGGGGATACTCATAACCGTCAAAGATGGGCAGGATACATTCCTCATTCCTGTAGTCGACTTAACTAAAACTCCAGGCGGTTAAACCAAAATCACACAGAACAAGGGAGTACCTTGCCCAGATACCAATTGAAAGTGCGTTATATTGACTAGAGGGGGGGGTGAATAGGCGATTTTTATGAATTCTTCACTGAGGAATTTGCGGATGAGGAAATTCCTAAATGAAGAACTACTTGCAGCGGAATTATTACTCAAAAGTAAACATAGCAGAACACAACCATAGTCATCATGATGAAATGAAGACAAGCACAGAGTACAGAAAGCGTAAACACAGGATAACATAGGATGAAGACGGAGAGACTGAAGAAATTGAAATGAGAAAATTGAGAAAGTCTTCAGTCAAAGTCTTCAAACAGATATGAACAAGCACACAACAACTGAAATGAGGAAATGAAAGAGTTGAGGAAATAGATCCAGTAAGCTTGGTGAAGACAATGATTTGGTAGACCAGTTCCAACTGTTGTCTCAGTTGTACGTCTGGTTGGAGCGGCTAGGTATTTAAACTGAGGACACACAGTCCCGGACACACAAGTCCTCACCGTATTCTCCTTGAGCTAAGTCACACAGACCTCGCCCAATCACTCGTGGTAAGTCTTCAGGTGACTTCCAAACCTTCACAGACTAGGTCACTCGGCGATCCACAATTCCTCTTGGATGCTCTAGACCATGACGCCTAACCGTCTGGAAGAAGCACAGTCTTCAAAGGTAACAAGCATCGGATCCACGCAGGATCAATCTCTTCAGTGATGCTCAATCACTTTGGGTTGTAGGTGTGTTGGGTTTGGGTTTTCCTCACTTGATGATTTTCGCTCAAAGTCCTCGGAGGATGGGATGCTCTCAAATGACAAGTGTCAGTTTCTCTCGGAGCAGCCAACCAGCTAGTGGTTGTAGGGGGCGGCTATTTATAGCCTAGGGAGCAGCCCGACATGATAAGACATAAATGCCCTTCAATGATATGACCGTTAGGTGGGTAGATATTTTGGGACAGCTGGCGCATAGCACAGCAACGGTCGGAATTTTGACTCTCAAATTCCTCAGGGCTATCATGTTCCTCACTGTGTAGGCAATCCGCACTGGCGAATTCCTAACTCCTCAGTCAGAACAAATTCCTCAGCAACCAGAAGAACTTCGTCTCTGTTACTGAAGAAATTGACTGAACTGTATGAGATTTCCAATGGCTTCACTCGAAGGGATTGGTAGGTGTAGGATTTTGAGTTGAGCATCACATGGAAATTTTTCCTTAGTATTTCCTTGACCCCCTTTAACAGTACGGTGTTTCCTATGACTCAAGAAAGAGAAAATGAAACTACGAAAACAAAAGTCTTCACGCTTCATGTTCCTCGAATGATTGCCAAGTCTTCAAGGTCACACCAATTTCTTCACTTTCAAAGTCTTCAGAAAGTCTTCAGAAATCCAAAGTCTTCAGTTGAAGAACTTCATTTTTAGGGGTCAACTTTCTCTGTAAATATCAAACTCCTCATAGACTTATAGACCTGTGTACACTCACAAACGCATCAGTCCCTTAACCTATAAGTCTTCAATACACCAAAATCACTAAGGGCACTAGATGCACTTACATTCATCGATAACATCTGGTGCCTTGCCCTTCTCATCAGCTGAGGAATATGTACGCTTGAGGACTTTGATCGGTGGCAAGTAGCTGAGGTGATTCTGAAAGTCAGCTTTGTAGTTGAGTGAAGACCTTGTTCTGAGGAATCTCATGATCCAAGGAGCATAAGGCTTCAGCTCAAACGGAGAAAGTGCAACATTTGCCAGAGTCCTCATGAAGAAATCATGATAATTGACAGGGATGCCACGCATGATGTTGAATAGCATATTCTTCATGATGCAACCAATTCCCTCATTAGATGAGTCGTGGCCTTTGATAGGACTCATAGTCTTCGTCAGAATGCGATAGACGGTTCTTGGCACATACAACAATTCCTTCACGAGGAATTTTGTCCTTGGGGCTTGACCAGGCTTCAGAGGCTTCATGAGCACTTGCATGTAATGAGCAGTGAGTTCAGGCTCTTGGTACATACAACGAGCACCTTCAGGTGGACGACTGATTGGCAGGGCATGAAGCAATTCAAAGGCCGGTGCCTTATAATGAGTGTTTTCGGTCATCCAGTCCAACACCCAAGTGTTGATATCATCAGCATCACCTGTGATGTGCAGTGTGGCGTAGAACTGAAGAATAAGCTCTTCATTCCAATCAACTATGTCAGAGTAAAAGTTGAGCAGTCCTGCATCATGAAGCATATTGAGGACTTGAGAGAAGCAAGGCATTGATTCCATGTCCACGTGAGGAATATGCTCGTGGTCGAAGACTTTGTCCTTGTTGAAAAGCAGTGAAGAATAGAAATTGGCCTGGCTGGCAGTCCAGAAGCGCTTCCTTCTAAGATGAGCATTGTCATAAGGGTTGAATTCAGTGAAGAAAACATGCTCACCAAACAAGTCATCAGCCTTTAATTTCTGTTTATTTGAGAAGGGATCCTTTGGCTTGAGTTGAGGAGTATCAGTCGATTGCATCACCACCTCAGGAATCACAATCTCAGGATCCACAGGCTGAGGAATTTGAGGTTTTTCTTCAGCTGCAGCCTGGATCTTCAATTCTTCATTTACATTTCATCGGCACTAGTGGCTGGAATTTCTTCATGGACAGATGGGGTTGCATGAGGTTCTTCAGATCCCATTTGTACTTCAGTAGCAGCAGGGGACTGAGGAATTGCTTGAAGTGGAGTGAACATCGGAGAGTTGGGGTGCTGACTTTCCAAAAAGTCATGATTCAGCACAGGTGTGGTACAACCAATGTCCACGTCCTCATCTTCCATTTCTTCAACGCCGGCCTCTTCAGTAGTGAACTGAGGCATAGGCGAGGAGACAACTGGTGTTGAAGGGATTGCATCCACTTCAATTTCTTCATCCAACTGCTCTGACGAAGCAGCAGAAGGATTCTCTTCATCGGATTCGCTTGGAATCACATAATCTTCACCAAAAGGAACAAGGTCCTTTGATGGCATGAATGAGACAGGAACGACATCAATTGGGTTGTTAGTTGAGCTTGTCAAAGGCTTCATCTTCTTTGGAGCTGAAGAATCTATCGAAGTTGATGCCTTCCTTTTCTTCAAAGTTGCATGCTCTACAGCCTTGGTCTTCTTCAAATCTGATGCAGATGGAAGAATCAGAGTTGGTGTAGGTGCAGGAGGAGCAGAGGAATTTGGTTCAGTTTCTTCAGGCGCAACTGATGCAGTTGCCCTGACTTTTACATTTTCTTCAGGCGCACCACTAGTGGATGCCCTGGCAATTTCTTCAGCGGTTGGAATGCAGTCATCAGCCCTGGTACTTTCATTTTCTCCAACAGCCTGATTGTCATCAGCGGTGCTGGCATGTTCTTCAGTAGGCTGAGCAGAAGCTTCAACCGAAGAGACTTCAATATGCACAGGAGCTCTTGAAGCAAATGTCTTCGTCAGCTTGACGAACTGGACCTTGGCACCCTTCCAGTCAGCATAGTAGCGATTGAATTCATCACTCAGTTGCTTGATCTCAGCTTGCAAGGCAATGAGTTGATCAGGGGTAAGAGTGAGGACATTGTCCTTTAGGTAGCGCTGCCTCTTGTACTGCGCTTTCTTTAGTCTTCTTCGTTCTTCAATTTTCCACTTTTCTTCTTCAATGAAGGCAGTCAACACATGACTTTGATCAGGAGTGAGGTTCATCTCCGGCAAAGGCGTGTTTGGGTCCTTGTGCCATAAATCGATGAAGTCTAAGATCAACTTTGGATCCAATAACATTGGCACATTGCTGCCTTTGGCTCTAGCGGCCCTGGCCTGCTTGTCTCTGATGATTTCGGGAAGTTCATCATCATCAGCCTCATCGTCATCAGAGGGCACTTGAAAGGCGACCTGCTTCTTGTGAGGACTTGGTCGAAGGCCTTGTCCAGTAGTGGCCTTTTTCTTCAGCAGAGAGGGGCTAGTTGAGGAATTTGGTGCAGCTGAGGCACTCGCAGAAGCTCCTGAGGCAATTGAGATGCCTGTGGTCCTTTGGCATGTGGAGAAGAAGAAGAAGAAGAAGAAGAAGAAGAAGAAGAAGAAGAGGAAGATTGAGGAATTGGCCGTGAGGGCTTTGAAGAATCTGGTTGTGAGGGCATTGCTGAGGAACTTGGCCGTGAGGGCATTGTTGAGCAACTTGGTCGTGGGGGCATTGAGGGTGAAGCACTTGGCTTGTGAGCAGGCTTCTTAGCCATGGCCTTCTTCGGCTTGCTAGCAGAGGCCTCAGCAGCGGTAGCAGCAGCAGCAGAGTCTTCATTAAATTTCCTCACTGCTTCCTTTGCTTGTTTGGTCAGTTTGGCCTGGTGCTTTGCCCATTCATCAGGCTAATCCTCACCGCGCTTGAGGCTGGTGGGATCTGCCAATTGGCCAGGTGCCAATGGCGGTCTTGGGCATGGAGGATTGAGTTTGAAATTCTTCATATACTTGGGAGTGACATATCTGTAGTCCCTCCATTCCCATGCCCATCTCCTCTCAATCTTTTGAATGTGCACCTTGCGCTGATTTTTTCTTCCTCAGGGGGTGCAGTATCCAACATAAACATCATCAGGGATCTCAAATGCTGTGTTGGCCTCAGGCCTCTTTCCACCCTTCTGTGGCTTCTTACCGTCAGCCATTTTCTTCAGCTGAGGAATATGAACAACTGAAGTTTCTGAAGAGGTGTGCAACTTTTCTTCAAGGAACGCTGCAAATGAGTTAAGTTGATGAGAACCTAGTGATTCAGCAGCGGACATGTGTACCTGTGAACAGAGTATAGTTGCGAGGAATTTGGAGAGGTCATATGCGTTCTCAGAAGGTTTTTCAGAAAGGAATAAGTTTGAGGAATTTAACCAGATGAGTCTTGAAGAATTTCACTAAGCGTTCTTTGTCTTAGGTTCCAGAGTTGTATAGATTGAAAATCCACACAATTGAGGAATGTTGAAGAAAATCTTTGCTTAGATGTGGCACCCTGGCTCAGAAAAAACCGGAACGCCCCGTATTCCAGCACAGAGATCAAGATGAAGTCTTCTGGAATACTCTGCTTAGCATAGAGCAAACCAGCTCTTTATTATAATCTATTTGGGTACAATGATTACATTGGCACGGTGAAACTACGCCTTCCACTGTTTGTTGCTCTATGCAAGCAGCAGAACAACACGATGCAGCGGAAGAACTCTAGCAGCAGAACAACGACGACGGTGGTGAACTCCACTCCGCAGGGACTCTGGCTGGAACGCTTATCCTAGCTCGCACGAACGGAAACCACGACAAGCAAGCAATCAAATCCGGCATGACCTACAAACTGGCATGACACGCCAGGTGAGTACATTGAATGTACTTGCAAGCTCACAATAACCAGAAGCATTCAAGACAAACAACAGCATGGCAATTACAGGTTAAACATGAATTATCATGATATCATCAGAATAACATGGCATGACCAACATAAACATGATACAGCTAACACAACATGAACATATTAATCCGACAATACTAGCATGCAACATGATGACACTATATGCACCACTTATTCTGCTTGGGTTACCTCGTAACCAACACATGCATCACTTACCAACCTCGGACATCACACGATCATCTCAGGATCAAATCAAGCTTGGTATAAACAATACCGTAGTAATCAATAAATGACCACAAGGAGCTTGATTTTTACCCACGACTCTCGTGCAACATCACGAATATAAAACAACTTGGTATCCTCGATACCACGGTGATCTTTACGGCGATCACATCCACGACCAACACTTGGTCCCAAACCGTGATCCTTACGGCGATCACAACCACGACCAACACTTGGTCCCAAACAGTGATCCTTACGGCGATCACAACCAACTTATCTCATTGTTATTAAGCACATTATTCTTATTACTGTTGACTCATGATGTGACCTACTTTCGACCTGGGCCCTTATCCGCGGGCGCGGCTATCGATAGATTTAATGTACACTCTGTAGAGGTTAGTACACTGTACCCACACTACGGAACCCATGGCCTCGCACTCCCATTCGGGTGGACCAACGACATTCCGACAAAACCGATCTACTGCCATGACACTCTCCCGGCCACTTCGACTCACTCCCCTCTGGGCTAAGTCATGGGTGGCCCCGTGCCTACCTCAAGACACCTCAAACCACCGTCATGGCAACGATCCACTCTGGGACCCAAAAACTTAACTCAACAATGGGCACACAAGGCTTATGTCCGCCTACCTAATCAGGCTAGCGCGCGCCCATAAGCTTCCCTCGTTGGATGCACCGACGAGAGGCACGACAATAGACCCAGTTAGGACCGTCCCATACCGGTAAGCGTGGCTGCACTGTTCAGCATCGTTTCAGCGGCACCATGACTCAGCCAACAGTTGTTCAAGTTCAATTTAATTCGGTTAACTTGAATGCAAATATGCTGAGCCATGATAAAATGCATGAACATGATATAAACATAATCATGAGGGTATCACATAACTATCCACCATATCAACAATAAATCATATACACTAAGCATGGCATATTGACTAGTATGAACATCACCAACATCAACATGTACTACTAGCAAGCATAAACATAAGAAAGGAAATACTAGAAGGTATACATGATCACAGAGTACAAAACAACATAGCACAAAACTCGCGGAACGAATCGCCAGAAAACGTCCTCTCTCGGAGGGAGCTGAATAAGGGAAAGGGCATAAAGGTCATTTTCACAGTGTCAAACCATAGTGAAAGCATGACCAACAGAAAGGGCTCGACGAGACGAAGAAGTGAGCGTTGGTTTCACCTTATTTGGAGTTACGGATAAAAAGTTATGATAGTTTTTTTGCCAGGGACATCTTTGCAATAAAAATCATCACCAACAGGTCCTTAACAAGAAAACAGAACGCGTACTTGGGGAAATACTTTTTCGGTGGATGAAAACATAGATGCCCAAATACGTCTTCACTATCCACGTCAGCGTGGACAAGTCAACGCGGGGCCGACCCTTGGGACGCTGACAGGAGGGGCCCGCGGCCTGCTCGCAGGCTCCAGGGGGGTAAACGCCCCTATCTTCTTCCTCCCGACGGGGCGCTGGGAAGAGGTGAGGCCACGCGCTCCGGCGACGAGTCCGGCCGACTCCGGCCACCACTCAGGCCATGCGACCTATGGGCGAGCTCAGGGGGACGAGCCACACCCGTTCCCGGTCGTAGAAAGCGCCGAGGGTCACTGGAAGGGGCAGGGCAGGGGACACGGCGGAGGAGGGCTTCGGACGCCGGCGAAGCTACGGGGCTGCGGGGCACGGCGGTGAGGGGCAAGTAGGTGGGGAGGGTCAGGAGGTCGAGGGGACTTCTCCGGTGGCTACAGATAGGAGGGGGAGGGCCGACATCGAGCCAATTTAGGCCGAGGCCGACGGCGGGTGAGGGAGACCTGGATTAGGGGGTATCCGGACAGCCGGACTATATACTTTGGCCAGACTATAGGACCATGAAGATACAAGACTCAAGACTTTGTCCCGTGTCCGAATGGGACTCTCCTTTGTGTGGAAGACAAGCTTGGCGATCCGGATATTATATTTCCTTCTTTGTAACCGACTCCATGTAAACCCTAGCCCTCTCCGGTGTCTATATAAACCGGAGAGTTTAGTCCTTAGAGACACAATCATAATGAAAGCACAAGTGCTCCCTAGGTGGTTTTGGTAATTAATGTCAACATATCTCTTGTTGGACTAACACTTTTATCTAGTATGTTTCAGATAAGTTCAACAATGGAGTGGCATGGACTAAAGGATGTGGGAACTCCTTCAAGATGCTAAGGACAAAGGATTAGCTCAAGCTTCAAGCTCAAGACTCTTCATTTTCCATTTTAGTGATCCAAGATCACATTGAGTCTATAGGAAAAGCCAATACTATCAAGGAGGGATGAGGTGTTGCTTAATGAGTTTCTTGCTCCACAGTGCTTAGTGATATGCTCCAAGACCCTCAACTACTTTACCACTTCCACACATATGACCAAAACCTAAAGCCAAAATCGGTCACACCGATTCTTTCTATCCGGCGCCACCGATTTCAAATGTCATAGCCACTGCCACAAACCCTAAGCAAATCGGTCTTACCAATAGGGATCTCGGTCTCACTGAGATGGGATTGTAATCTCTCTATGTATGTCCATTACCAAAATCGGTCTCACCGAGTTTGAGCAATCGGTACTACCGAGATTACAATGCAAACTTCCTGGCTGACTCATTACCAAAATCAGTCCCACCGAGTTTGTGTAATCGGTCAAACCGAGTTTGCCTGACCAACTCTCTGGAAATCTTATTACCAAAATCGGTCTCACCGAGTTTGTGTAATCGGTCTTACCGAGATTACGTTATGCCCTAACCCTAACCATAACGGTCCCACCGAGTTGAATTTCGGTCCCACCGAAAAACCTAACGGTCACATTATTTGCTAAATCGGTCTGACCAAGTTTAACGATTCGGTCCCACCGAGTTTGGTAAATTGTGTGTAACGGTTAGATTTTGTGTGGAGGCTATATATACCCCTCCACCTCCTCTTCATTCGTGGAGAGATCCATCAGACTGAACCTACACTTCCAACATACATTTTCTGAGAGCGAACTACCTACTCATGTGTTGAGGCCAAGATATTCCATTCCTACCATATGAATCTTGATCTCTAGCCTTCCCCAAGTTTCTTTCCACTCAAATCTTGTTTCCACCAGATCCAAATCCTATGAAAGAGAGTTGAGTGTTGGGGAGACTATCATTTGAAGCACAAGAGCAAGGAGTTCATCATCAACACACCATTTGTTACTTCTTGGAGAGTGGTGTCTCCTAGATTGGCTAGGTGTCACTTGGGAGCCTTCGACAAGATTGTGGAGTTGAACCAAGGAGTTTGTAAGGGCAAGGAGATCGCCTACTTCGTGAAGATCTACCGCTAGTGAGGCAAGTCCTTCATGGACGACGGCCATGGTGGGATAGACAAGGTTGCTTCTTCGTGGACCTTTCGTGGGTGGAGCCCTCCGTGGACTCGCGCAACCGTTACCCTTCGTGGGTTGAAGTCTCCATCAACGTGGATGTACGATAGCACCACCTATCGAACCAGGCCAAAAACATCAGTGTCTCCAATTGTGTTTGAATCCTCCAAAACCCTTCCCTTTACATTCTTGCAAGTTGCATGCTTTACTTTCCGCTGCCCATATACTCTTGCATGCTTGCTTTTTATGTATTGTGAATGTTAAACTTGTGCCTAAACTCCACTTAAACTTAAGGAAACTTAAAAACTGCAACTTTGGTACTTAGTGTCTAATCACCCCCCCTCTAGACACCTCTTCTCAAGGTCCTACAAGTGGTATCGGAGCATTGGTCTCCATTGCCTTGGTTTAATCACCATTGGAGGAAGATGGATGAGTCTACTTTGGGGAGTCTTAGACATAGAGTGCCTATCCTTGATGGACTGTATTTTCATGAGTGGAAAAATGAGATGCTTGTAATTTTCAATCAATATCATTTGAACAAGTACATTGCTAGCCCTTGTGCACCTCTTGTTGATCCTATGCATCCTACCCATGATGAGACAGTTGACATGATTAGGAATCTTAGAACTGCCGAACTTATCATTAGAGGATTGCCCAGAAACTTGATTGGATGTTTGCCTACTCTTAAGTGTGCCTATACTATATGTAAATTTCTTGAGGAATGCTTTCCAAATCATTCCTTGAAAAATCTTGATGAAATTCTCCATAAGTCTATTGCCTTGAGTAAGATGAATACTAGTGATCCTATGTTTGGTGATCATCTATTTGAGCTTACAAACCTTATGCGTGCCAAAGGAGATGTTGGAATTATTAGTGATATTATTTCCGAAGCTATAAAAATTCACAAGCAAGATCATTGTCAAACTCACTCTAACCAATCACCCTCTCTAGGATTTGATCCACCACATGACGATGTTGAACATGGATACTATGATGAGGATGATGATAGTGACTTCGATCTTGATGATGCAATGCAACATTTTGGTCTTATGGCAAATCTTCGGGGATATATGTCAGGAGGAAAGGAATGGGTTCTTGATAGTGGATGTACCGATCACATGACCGGAGATAAAGACATGTTTCGTGAGCTTGCTGATAATGATAGTCCTCGAAAGTATGTCACTTTCGGTGACAACTCAAAGGTTAAGGTGGTTGGCCTCGGTAAGGTGGCCATGTCACATGATAGCTCCATACAAAATGTCATGCTCGTTGAATCTCTTGGATACAACTTACTTTTAGTATCTAGACTTGCTGATTTCGGTTTCAATGTCCTATTTACTAAAGTAGATTGCCAAGTGTTTCGTCGAGACAATCATAAAATGGTCTTTACCGGTGTGCGTAGAGGTGATCTATACATTGTTGATTTCACTAAAAAGGCTCAACCTAAAACTTGCTTCATTGCTAAATCCTCAAAAGGTTGGTTATGGCATAGACGATTAGGTCATGTTGGTATGTGAAACCTTGACAAGCTTATTAAGGGAAATCATATCCTTGGAGTTAACGATGTCATATTTGATAAGGATAGACTTTGCAGTGCTTGTCAAGCAGGTAAACAGGTTGGAGGAAGGCATCCCGTGAAGAACATCATGACCACAAGGAGGCCACTCGAGTTACTTCACATGGATCTTTTTGGTCCCAACTCTTACAAGAGTCTCGGTGGAAATTCTTTTGGTCTAGTTATAGTTGATGATTTTTCAAGATTTACGTGGGTGTTCTTTCTCGATGATAAATCGCAGGTCCAAAATATCTTCAAAAACTTCGCTAGGAAGGCCCAAAATTAATTTGAAGTGAAGATCAAGAAGGTTCGCAGCGACAATGGAACGGAGTTCAAGAACGCAAATGTGGACACCATTCTTGACGAAGAAGGGATTTCACACGAGTTCTCGGCTACGTACACACCTCAAGAAAACGGAGTTGTTGAGAGGAAGAACCGGACTGTAGCGACCCGACCTCAGATGGTCAAGTCTCTGTGCTCAGGTGTCATCCCTGGATCAGTAATGCTGACACCGCACAGTACTTCGAAGGATTTATAACAGAGTAGCAATCACACACTTATTACATCGAATGTCTCAAAAGAGAACTTATTACAATAATATGGCTTAAGGCCATCTAATGCGATAACAGCGGAAGGCTTGGAAGATAAAGTGAGTCCATCAACTCCAACGGCATAGCTGAGCTGCACGGCAACGACCTACGAACCTTACTCCTCGTCCGAATAGTCTGCAACATAATACGTTGCAGCTCGAGAACGGGCCAGCACATGGAATTTGCTTGCAATGTAACACAAAAGATCAATAACAGAATAATGCTACCACTACATGCATAATTGGGCTGGTGGAAAGCTCTATGGTTACAGTTTTGCAAAAAGCCAATTTTTCCCTACTACAAATGAATCAGTTTTAATTTAACTATCATGGTAGTTGAAACATCATTTGAGAAGGTAACCCCAACTCAATGATCCCAATTAAAAATAGTTAACAACCCAGCAATATTAATTTAAGAGTGTTGAGATACATGCGAATACTCAAGTACTAGATACTCAGAATTGTCCATAACCGGGGACACGGCTAACCATGATTAGATTGTACACTCTGCAGAGGTTTGCGCACTTTTCCCCGCAAGACTCGATCGCCTCCGTTGATTCTCGCACTACATGGTGTTTGAGAGACGGATGACCGAGACACAGTCTTTCAGGAGCATTAACTCTCTACTCCGGGCAGACCATACCAAACCTACAAACCCACTACCTGCTGATCCACCTCTTCGAGAGCTTCACGCAACTTACTCAACTATGCTAGAGCCCATAATAGCTTGCGGCTGCACACGGAAGTTTCTAGCATGAATAGACTCAGTTCCCTTTGAGCCTGGGTGGCGGTCCATAGGAGAATCACACGGTAACCCCGGGATTTCCAAAAATAAACAGGCAATCACTGGATACCCCAGGTGCCTCAATCCACCCAGATGTGTATTAAAGTTGCCACCTTAAGTAAACCATTAATTAACAATCTCACATCTGTCATGGATATCACTCAAACCCAATCCACGTCTACGAGCATAGCATGGCAAAATAAGCATAACGTAGAAGTAACTCCCAAGGGTTTGATAATAAACAGGGCAATAGGTTCTACCTCAGCAACTACTTCCCAACCCACAAGTTAAAGGCATCCTAGTCATGCAATGTTTGAGGATTGAAACTAATGCATAAAAACTGGGTATGAAAAGAGTATGATCAATGTGTTACTTGCCTTGCTGACGATCCGGGAATCCTAGAGACTCGTAGTAACACGCTTCGCACTCTGGGAATTCTATCGCAAGCAAACAATAACATACATAAGCAACAATCAAAGATGCACAAGTAGAACTCCAAATAAAAGAATTTGACCGGAGAGTTCAACTTAAGAACTCCGGTTTGCAAAAAGAATCAAATCAAACGAAGCAACAAAACTCAAACGGCAAAAGAAACAACTTCGTTTTGCTAATCTGGATCTAAGTCAAATTTTACAGAAGAAAAATCTTGTTTGAGTTGATTATTCAGAAAGAGGGTTTCGAGATGAAACTCCAGGCGCTTGAATCGCCTGATTCCGATACATGAGCGAAAAGATAAACATGTTTGAATATCGGATCAGAAATCGCTACCAGAATAATCGCGGAATAAATCCGATAAAAAGGAAAACGACGAACGGCTAAACGAATGAACGTTCGTTAGCAGAAACTGAAAGGTGAACACGTTCATTAAAACGAACGGTCGAACGAACGTTCTCTAAGTAAATAAACCGAAAAAATAAACCGATTTATACAAAAAATACGAACTAGGGTTTTTCTAAAAAAACCAAAGGGTTTATTTTAAAAAAAAATCGGCGGCGAGGGTGGGTACTTCCGGCGAGGCTCGTCCGGCGGGGTGGGCGGATCCGGCGGGTTCGGCGAGGGGCGGCGGGGCTCGGGGTGGCTGCAAGGTGGCGGCGGGAAGCGGCGGCGGCGCGGGGCGATGGCGGCGGCTCGGGCGGCGGCGGATCGGGCTCCGGGGCGGCTCGGGCTCGGGGCTCCGGCGGCGGCGGCGAGTGGCGGGTTGTGGCGGGGTGGCGGCATATATAGGAGGGCGGGGCGGGGTTGCTTGGGGAAGGGGGCGCCCGGGTGGAGTCCGGCTCGGACTCCCTCAGCGTCCGTGCCAAGCACGGCGGCGCGCGCGGGGAAAGCGGCGGCGGCGCGGGCGGCCTGCTCGGCTGGGCCTTCGGCCCAGTCGGGCGCGAGGTTTTTTTTTAAACATTCCGCCGAAAGAAATATTCCAAGAAAAATAAATAAAAATCTAAAAGATTCCAAAACAAGTTTTCTCCGCCTAAATAAAATATTTAGAACAAGATGAACTTTTCTGGGCCCCTAAAATGCAAATTTTAAATCATGCAACATTTTTCTAGGAGCAAATAAAATCCCGAATAAACTCAAATAAAATCCAAAAATGATTTTAACATTTTTCCTCCGATATTCCAATTATTTTGGAGAAGTCATATTATCTCCCCTCATTTAATATTTTGAAATGAAATATTTTCCGGAGAGAAAATAATTAAAATCAAATCCTCGTCTTCACTATTTGATAAAAATTTCAAATATGAAAATTAGAAAATCCCCAACTCTCTCCGAAGGTCCTTGAGTTGCTTAGGATCTCGAGGATTGCAAACGAAAAACAATAAAATATGATATGCATGGATGATCTATGTATAACATGCCAAATTGGAAATTTGGGATGTTACAAACCTACCCCCCTTAAGATGAATCTCGCCCTCGAGATTCGGGTTGGCTAGAAAATAGGTGCGGATGGTCCTTTCGAATATCCTCCTCTCGCTCCCAGGTGGCTTCCTCCTCAGTATGATGACTCCATTGAACTTTGCAAAACTTGATCACCTTGTTGCGAGTGACTCGGCTATCAAACTTAAGAATCTTAACTGGCTTCTCCTCACAGGTCAGATTATTATCCAGCTGAATCGCCTCTAAAGGTACTGTATCATTCAACGGTATATCGGCCATCTCAGCATGACACTTCTTCAGCTGTGATACGTGAAACATATCGTGAACTCCTGACAATCCTTCAGGTAACTCCAGCTTGTAGGCAACTTCTCCCATCCGTTCCAAAATACGATACGGTCCTACAAATCTCGGGGCTAACTTTCCCTTAACTCCAAAACGTTTTACTCCCCTCAAGGGTGATACTCGTAGATAGGCTCTGTCTCCAATTTCATAGATTACTTCCTTGCATTTTGAATCTGCGTAACTCTTCTGTCTGGACTGAGCAATCTTTAGTCTGTCTCTGATCAGTTTAACCTTCTCCTCTGATTCCTTGATCAAATCTGGTCCAAACAACTGACGGTCTCCTACCTTGTCCCACATCAATGGTGTTCTACATCTGCGTCCATACAGAGCTTCGAATGGTGCCATCTTCAAACTGGCCTGGTAACTGTTGTTATAAGAAAACTCTGCGTACGGCAAATTGTCATCCCAACTAGATCCATAATCTAGCGCACAGGCTCTCAACATGTCCTCCAAAATCTGATTGACTCTCTCTGTCTGCCCATCTGTCTGTGGGTGAAAAGCTGTACTGAACTCCAATCGGGTTCCCAAAGTCTGGTGTAACTGATGCCAAAACTTTGAAGTAAACTGGGTTCCTCTATCTGATACGATGCTCCTCGGAACTCCATGTAAACGTACGATCCTGGTCATGTATATCCTGGCCAACTTTGCACTTGTATACGTTGTTTTCACCGGGATGAAGTGAGCTACCTTAGTCAATCGATCCACAACTACCCATATAGAATCATATCCTGCCTTGGTTCTGGGTAATCCGGTAATAAAGTACATACCAAGTTTGTCCCACTTCCATTCGAGTATTGGCATAGCTGTAATAGTCCTGCTGGCTTCTGATGTTCTGCCTTTACTCTCTGACATACATCACATATGGCTACATACTCGGCAATATCCTTCTTCATTCCAGTCCACCAGAAATGTTCCTTCATGTCCAGGTACATCTTGGTGTTTCCGGGGTGAATCGAGTATGGTGAGTCATGGGCCTCCTGAAGTATCAACTTTCTGATCTCCGAATTGTTGGGCACATAAATTCGGTCCTCAAACCACAAGGTATCGTGCTCATCCTCGCGAAAACCTTTGGCTTTACCTTCGCCCATCCTCTCTCTTATCTCAGCAATCTCTTTGTCTTCCTTCTGAGCTTCTCGAATCTTGTCCAACAACGTCGACTGAACTTCCATTGTTGCAAGAAAACCTCTTGGAACAATCTCCAGTCGAAGTTCCATGATCTCTGCAGCTAACTCCTTTGGCATTCCCTTGCTCACAAGAACATTAGCATAGCTCTTCCGGCTCAAAGCGTCTGCTACGACATTGGCCTTTCCTAGATGATAGTGTAGCTTCATATCGTAATCCTTTATAAGTTCCAACCATCTCCTCTGCCTGAGGTTCAACTCCTTCTGTGTGAAAATGTATTTCAAGCTCTTATGATCCGTGTACACATCACAACGGTTTCCAATAAGATAATGTCTCCAGGTCTTTAGCGCATGTACTACGGCTGCTAACTCCAAGTCATGCGTGGCATAGCTCAACTCGTGTGGCTTCAGTTGTCGTGAGGCATACGAAACAATTTTTCCTTCCTGCATAAGAACACATCCAAGTCCCAAGCGAGAGGCGTCACAATACACTTGAAACTCCTTGTGTATATCTGGCAAGGTTAGCACTGGGGCTGTAGTCAATCGCTCCTTCAGCTCTTGAAAACTTGCCTCGCACTCCTCCGTCCATTTGAACTTAGTATCCTTCTTTAACAATTCAGTCATTGGTTTAGCAATCTTGGAAAAATTCTCGATGAATCTCCGATAATATCCTGCCAGTCCTAGAAAACTGCGGATCTCGCCAACTGAAGTGGGTGCCAACCATTCAGTGACCGACAGAACCTTACTGGGATCCACTGCTATACCCTCTCTGGATATAACATGCCCAAGAAATCCAACTTCCTTCAACCAAAACTCGCACTTGCTGAATTTGGCGTATAACTGGTGTTCCCTGAGTTTCTCGAGAACCAAACGCAAG
The DNA here is from genome assembly GCF_018294505.1 of Triticum aestivum. Classification (NCBI taxonomy): domain Eukaryota; kingdom Viridiplantae; phylum Streptophyta; class Magnoliopsida; order Poales; family Poaceae; genus Triticum; species Triticum aestivum. The sequence goes on along the minus strand of NC_057801.1, from coordinate 225,742,350 downwards.
TGTTCCGCGTGCTCCTCTTCGTTCTTCGAGTATATTATAATGTCATAATGAATACCACAACAAACTTGTCCAAATACTCCATGAACACCTTGTTCATCATGCTCATGAAATAGGCAGGGGCGTTAGTCAGTCCAAATGACATGACCGTATACTCATATAATCCATACCGTGTGGTAAACACTGTCTTGGGTATATCCTTCTCTCGGATCTTCAACTGATGGTATCCCGATCGTAGATCAATCTTTGAAAACACCTTAGCTCCTTGTAACTGATCAAACAGATCATTGATCATCGGTAAGGGATACTTGTTCTTTATCGTTACTTCATTCAGAGCTCGGTAATCAACAACCATCCTCAAGGATTTATCCTTCTTTTCCACCAAAAGTACTGGGGCTCCCCAAGGTGATGAGCTTCTACGAATGTAACCTTTCTCCAACAACTCCTTAATCTGCTTCTTAATTTCCTCCAGGTCATTTGCTGGCATCCGATAGGGTCTCTTAGATATCGGTCATGTTCCTGGCAATAGCTCTATCAAAAACTCAATGTCTCTATCTGGTGGCATACGTGGTAACTCTTCGGGAAAAACATCCGGAAAATCCTTTACTACAGGTACTTCCTCCTGTACAACTCCCGTGAGGGCGTTTACTTGGCTCCTCCTAGGCACATGCCTAGATACATACTTAATCCTTTTTCCCTCCGGGGTAGTAAGATAAATTGACTTACTAGCACAGTCAATACTTCCTCCATACTTTGACATCCAGTCCATGCCTAATATCACATCCAATCCTTGCGACTCCAAGATAATTAGGTCAGACAGAAATACATGTGTGCCAATGATTAGGGGTATCTGGGTGCACCATCTGCTAGCCATGTACTCTGATCCTGGCGAGCTGACTAAGAGGGGTGTCCTAAGGGTTTGGGTTGGTAACTTAAACTTTTCCACAAATCCCCTTGATATGTATGAATGCGATGCATCAGTATCGAAAAGAACAATAGCGGTAAATGACTGAACTAAAAACTTACCTATTACCGCGTCCGGCTGCTCTTCAACCTCCTCCACGTTAATGTGGTTCACTTGTCCTTTGTTGAATGGATTGGGCTTCTTCCCTGCGCTCCCGTTTCCATTCCCATTCTTTCCTTCAGAGCAGTCATTGGCATAGTGCCCTGTCTTCCCGCACTTGTAGCAAACAACTTGGCTTAAGTCTCTCTTTGCGGGTGTAGATGGGTTAGAGCGGTTCTGGTTATTGTTGGCTCCATTCCCATTCCCGTTCTTCGCACCATTATGGTTATGCGATCCTCCTCCAGCATGGTTATGTCCTCCATGGTTATGAACAAGTCCTCCTGAGTTCGGGGTTAAGCGGGGCTTCTGGTGAACTCCTGAGTTGTATTTCCCTTGTCCATACTTCCTCTTACGATTATCAATCTGCTGCTGCTTCCCTTCAATCATTAGGGCCTTATCTACTAACTCCTGGTAGTTGTTGAAGGTTGCTACCATCAACTGCATGCTCATCTCATCATTCAGCCCTTCCATAAACTTCTCCTGCTTTGCGGCATCTGTGGCCACATTATCAAGGGCATAACGTGATAACTTGCTAAACTCATCCACGTACTAGCCGACAGTACGGTTCCCTTGGCGTAGATTGCGAAACTCACGCTTCTTCATCTGCATAGCTCCAGTCGAGACATGGGCAGTGCGAAAAGCCTTCTGAAACTGAGCCCATGTGACAGTGTCGATAGGATAGGTGGCTGTGAAATTCTCCCACCATGCTGCTGCAGGTCCGTCCAGTTGGTGTGCGGCAAAACGCACCTTCTCAGCATCTGTGCATCCTGCGGTGGTTAACTCCTCATCTGCAACTATTGGCTCGATGCTACTGAAGAACACCGGCGGCTGTAACCTTAAGAAACGGGCGAGGTTATCCACTGGCGGCGGGTTGTTGTTGTTGGAATTGTTGTTATTGGCATTGCCCTGGTTCTGAACTAGCAATTGCATCAAGGCATTCTACTGCTGGATCAATTGGGTGATCTCCGGTGGGAAAACAAAATCGGGGTCTCTCCTCGGAGGCATCTGATGGGTTTTAGATGGAAGAGATTAGAATAGAAAAAGATCTAGGGGAGAAACACTACCCATATGTATATGAGGCAAACACAAGCATTTCATTCAATCAATCAAGCAAGGGCATACAAAATGGTCTAGGACTATCGCAAAAGTGCTCACTACTACTAGTTACATGGGGGAAATACTATTATCATATGGTGGTCATCTAGAAATTTTGATCGGTGGAAGACTCCATGATGTCTGCTCTAGCTTCATCTTCATAGTCATCATCACTTGAATCCGAATCAGTGTCGTCGATGATGATGTAGTTGTCCGGACGAATGGGGTCTTCTCTCGGAACTGGTCCTCCCATAAAGATTCCGATCTTCTCAACCAGGTCGTCATTCTTCTCCAATAGGGTCTTGATTTCCTCCTCATATCCATCGCGTGTGAACTTAAGTTCTTCCTCCAGCTCGATGATCCTGGTCTTCGCCTTCTTCAACTCGATCATGTCTGCGCACATCTGGTTCTCCTAACGTCGAATGTGCTGGTTTTGTTCCTGGATAAAGGCTGCGACAGATCTATCCTTCCTGGTGCTGATCATTTCCCATTGTTCATCTTGGCGCCCACATATTTGATAGGTGGTATCCTCTAGTTCCTTGTTGTAGATTTCTCCAATGCGTCCCATGGTAATATGAGCTGCCATACTCTTGCCAAGGCTCCAAGTGGGTGCTTCAAAAGAAAACTCTATGGGTTTAGAATTTGGCGAGAACGTTCTTCCTGGAACTCGTACTTGAATCATCCAGCGCTCTTCCTCCGGTAGGGTGGCGTTGTTCGTCCCAGTGAAGCTTGGTATTCCAATATTCAAGTACCTAGTGACTTCCTTCAAGTGGCATCCAAAAGGTGTGTCTTCATCCGGTTGTGCAAACTTGGTCTTCATATCCTTCATCCTAAAGAGTGGAACAAGAAGAGGAGTCAGAAATGAGAAGAGAAGGGTGACCTATGGTTTGTCTTAGTGGTCGTGTCCTACACTCAGCGAGTGCTCTGATACCATCTTGTAGCGACCCGACCTCAGATGGTCAAGTCTCTGTGCTCAGGTGTCATCCCTGGATCAGTAATGCTGACACCACACAGTACTTCGAAGGATTTATAACAGAGTAGCAATCACACACTTATTACATCGAATGTCTCAAAAGAGAACTTATTACAATAATATGGCTTAAGGCCATCTAATGCGATAACATCGGAAGGCTTGGAAGATAAAGTGAGTCCATCAACTCCAACGGCATAGCTGAGCTGCACGGCAACGACCTACGAACCTTACTCCTCGTCTGAAAAGTCTGCAACATAATACGTTGCAACCCAAGAACGGGTCAGCACATGGAATATGCTGGCAATGTAACACAAAAGAGCAATAACAGAATAATGCTACCACTACATGCATAATTGGGCTGGTGGAAAGCTCTATGGTTACAGTTTTGCAAAAGCCAATTTTTCCCTACTACAAATGAATCAGTTTTAATTTAACTATCATGGTAGTTGAAACATCATTTGAGAAGGTAACCCCAACTCAATGATCCCAATTAAAAATAGTTAACAACCCAGCAATATTAATTTAAGAGCGTTGAGATACATGCGAATACTCAAGTACTAGATACTCGGAATTGTCCATAACCGGGGACACGGCTAACCATGATTAGATTGTACACTCTGCAGAGGTTTGCGCACTTTTCCCCGCAAGACTCGATCGCCTCCGTTGATTATCACACTGCATGGTGTTTGAGAGACGGATGACCGAGACACAGTCTTTCAGGAGCATTAACTCTCTACTCCGGGCAGACCATACCAAACCTACAAACCCACTACCTGCTGATCCACCTCTTCGAGAGCTTCAGGCAACTTACTCAACTATGCTAGAGCCCATAATAACTTGCGACTGCACACGGAAGTTTCTAGCATGAATAGACTCAGTTCCCTTTGAGCCTGGGTGGCGGTCCATAGGAGAATCACACGGTAACCCCGGGATTTCCAAAAATAAATAGGCAATCACTGGATACCCCAGGTGCCTCAATCCACCCAGATGTGTATTAAAGTTGCCACCTTAAGTAAACCATTAATTAACAATCTCACATCTGTCATGGATATCACTCAAACCCAATCCACGTCTACGAGCATAGCATGGCAAAATAAGCATAATGTAGAAGTAACTCCCAAGGGTTTGATAATAAACAGGGCAATAGGTTCTACCTCAGCAACTACTTCCCAACCCACAAGTTAAAGGCATCCTAGTCATGCAATGTTTGAGGATTGAAACTAATGCATAAAAACTGGGTATGAAAAGAGTATGATCAATGTGTTACTTGCCTTGCTGACGATCCGGGAACCCTAGAGACTCGTAGTAACACGCTTCGCACTCCGGGAATTCTATCGCAAGCAAACAATAACATACATAAGCAACAATCAAAGATGCACTAGTAGAACTCCAAATAAAAGAGTTTGACCGGAGATTTCAACTTAAGAACTCCGGTTTGCAAAAAGAATCAAATCAAACGAAGCAACAAAACTCAAACGGCAAAAGAAACAACTTCGTTTTGCTAATCTGGATCTAAGTCAAATTTTACAGAAGAACAATCTTGTTTGAGTTGATTATTCGGAAAGAGGGTTTCGAGATGAAACTCCAGGCGCTTGAATCGCCTGTTTCCGATAAACGAGCGAAAAGATAAACAGGTTTGAATATCGGATCAGAAATCGCTATCAGAATAATCGCGGAATAAATCCGATAAAAAGGAAAAACGACGAACGGCTAAACGAACGGACGTTCGTTAGCAGAAACTGAACGGTGAACACGTTCATTAAAATGAAAGGTCGAACGAACGTTCGCTAAGTAAATAAACCGAAAAAATAAACCGATTTATACAAAAAACGAACTAGGGTTTTTATAATAAAACCGAAGGGTTTATTTTTAAAAAAAAACAGGTGGCGAGGGTGGGTACCTCCGGCGAGGCTCGTCCGGCGGGGCGGGCGGCTCTGGCGGCTTCGGCGAGGGGCGGCGGGGCTCGGGGTGGCTGCGGGGTGGCGGCGGGAGGCGGCGGCGGCGCGGGGCGACGGCGGCGGCTCGGGCGGCGGCGGATCGGGCTCCGTGGCGGCTCGGGCTCGGGGCTCCGGCGGCGGCGGCGAGTGGCGGGTGGTGGCGGGGTGGCGGCATATATAGGAGGGTGGGGTGGGTCTGCTTGGGGAAGGGGGCGCCCGGGTGGAGTCCGGCTCGGACTCCCTCGGCGTCCGTGCCAAGCACGGCGGTGCGCGCGGGGAAGGCGGCGGCGGCACGGGCGGCCTGCTCGGCTGGGCCTTCGGCCCAGTCGGGCGCGAGGTTGTTTTTTTTTAAAACATTCCGCCGAAAGAAAAATTCCTAGAAAAATAAATAAAAATCTAAAAAATTCCAAAACAAGTTTTCTCCGTCTAAATAAAATATTTAGAACAAGATGAACTTTTCTGGGCCCCTAAAATGCAAATTTTAAATCATGCAACATTTTTCTAGGAGCAAATAAAATCCCGAATAAACTCAAATAAAACCAAAAATGATTTTTAACATTTTTCCTCCGATATTCCAATTATTTTGGAGAAGTCATATTATCTCCCCTCATTTAATATTTTTAAATGAAATATTTTCTGGAGAGAAAATAATTAAAATCAAATCCTCGTCTTCACTATTTGATAAAAATTTCAAATATGAAAATTAGAAAATCCCCAACTCTCTCCGAAGGTCCTTGAGTTGCTTAGGATCTCGAGGATTGCAAATGAAAAACAATAAAATATGATATGCATGGATGATCTATGTATAACATGCCAAATTGGAAATTTGGGATGTTACACGGACGCTCATCGAAATGGCGAGAACGATGCTTGATGAGTACAAGACACCAAAGCACTTTTGGGCAGAAGCGGTTGAGACAGCTTGTCATGCAACAAATCACTTCTATCTTCACAAGCTACTCGGCAAGACGACATACGAGCTCCTCACCGGTAACAAACCCCAAGTTGGATACTTTCGAGTATTCGGCTCAAAGTGCTACATTCTTGATAAGCATCGTCCTTCTAAATTTGCTCCTAAGTCTCATGAAGGTTTCCTACTAGGTTATGGCTCAAACTCTCACACTTACCGTGTCTACAACAATTTCACCCGAAAGGTTGAAGAGACGGTAGATGTGAAGTTTGATGAATCTAACGGCTCGCAAGTAGAGCAATTGCCAATTTATGTAGGAGATAAAGATCCTTCGGAAGCAATCCAAGACTTGTCTATTGGCAAGGTCCGTCCAACGGAGGTGAAGGAGAGTACCTCGTCCGTCCAAGTGGAAGCTTCTACTTCACGACAAGGTGAACCAAGAGTTGATACGGAAGCATCCACAAGTGGGACACACCAAGATGAAGAAAACGAGGAAGTGCATCAAGATGAACATCAACAACCTCCTTCTCCACCATGACAAGAGAACGACAATGCCAACAATGAAGAAGGCCAAGAAGAAGAACAAGATGAAGAAGATGTTCAACGAAGACCCAAGCAAAAGCTTTCACGAGTTCGAGCAAGAATTGCTAAATATCAACCCGTCGAGCAAATCTACAATGACATTCAAACCGGGAGAATCACTCGCTCTAAAACTCGTTTAGCTAACTTTTGTGAAAACTATTCTTTCATCTCTAGCATTGAACCTATCAAGGTTGAAGAAGCATTGGAAGATCCAGATTGGATAAATGCTATGCATGAAGAGCTACACAACTTTGAGAGGAACCACGTTTGGACATTGGTTGAGAAGCTCGACAACAATCACAACATCATTGGTACCAAATGGGTGTTTCGCAACAAGCAAGATGAAGATGGAAAACTAGTTCGCAACAAAGCACGTCTCGTCGCCCAAGGCTACACACAAGTCGAAGGTATGGACTATGGTGAGACTTATGCTCCCGTTGCTAGACTTGAGTCCATTCGCATCTTACTTGCCTATGCTAATCATCATGATATCACCTTGTACCAAATGGACATTAAAAGTGCTTTTCTAAATGGTGAAATAGAGGAGGAAGTTTATGTTAAGCAACCTCCCGGCTTTGTCAATCGTAAGAAACCCAATCATGTTTACAAACTTCACAAAGCTCTTTATGGTCTTAAACAAGCTCCGAGAGCGTGGTATAAATGCTTGACCAAGTTCCTTATTGAAAAAGGTTTTGAAATTGGGAAAATTGATTCTACTCTTTTTACTAAAAGGGTTAATGGAGAACTATTTGTGTGCCAAATCTATGTTGATGATATTATATTTGGTTCAACTAACCCTCATTTTAGTGAAAAGTTTGGGAAGCTAATATCGGAGAAGTTTGAGATGTCTATGATGAGTGAACTCAAATTCTTTCTTGGGTTGCAAATCAAGCAAACTAAGGAAGGTACCTTTGTTTCTCAAACGAAGTACACCAAGGACTTATTCAAGAAGTTCAATATGCAAGAATGCAAAGGTATGACTACACCCATGCCTACTAGTGGACATCTTGACTTGACTAAAGATAGTGAACCGGTTGATCAAAAGGTTTATCGCTATATGATTGGTTCATTGTTATATCTATGTGCTTCACGTCCTGATATCATGCTAAGTGTGTGCATGTGTGCACGATATCAAGCTGCTCCTAAAGAATGTCATCTTAAGGCCGTGAAAAGGATAGTGAGATACTTAATCCATACACCAAATTTTGGCATTTGGTATCCTAAGAGGGCCTCTTTCGATCTTGTTGGCTACTCCGACTCGGACTATGCCGGTGACAAGGTTGATAGGAAGTCCACTTCGGGTACTTGTCAATTTCTTGGTAGATCTCTTGTGTCTTGGTCCTCCAAGAAACAAAACTCGGTATCCTTATCCACCGCTGAAGCAGAATACATTGCCGCTGGTTCATGTTGTGCTCAATTACTTTGGATGACCCAAACTCTTAAATATTATGGGATTTATGTGAGACATGTTCCATTGCTTTGTGACAATGAAAGTGCTATCAAAATTGGTCATAATCCTGTGCAACATTCTCGAACTAAGCATATTGAAGTTTGTCATCATTTCATTCGAGATCATGTTGCTAAGGGTGACATTGATCTTAAGCATGTTCGCACCAAAAAGCAATTAGCGGATATATTCACTAAACCTCTTAATGAGAAAGTGTTTTGCAGGTTAAGAGGAGAATTGAACATCATTGATGCTTCAAACTTGGAGTAGAAACTCCCTTGGATACTTGCAAGACATGAGCTTATGACTAATCCTTGATATTTCTCTTATGATGAAAATCTTATGTCTTGGATATATCTGTATCTTGCATGTTATCTAACCCATGTAGGTACTTGGTGGAATCAAATTCCATGAGATTGTAATCTACTCACATCTTGAACAATCTCTACATCATCAAGTCTCTACACTATAGTGGTTGAAGACAAGGAAGCACTAAACCACTCAAACATATCCTTTGACAAATTCTATGTTGAGCTTTATGATTGTCATTTTTGGATACACAAGTGCTCTTCATTGCAACAACTAACCAATGTAGGTAGATGGACTCAAATTCCAAGTGGTGCTCCAAATTCTTGATGAGCTACATCAACCTTGAGCAACCCACACAAGTTCAACTACATGGACAACACCACCAACCAAGGTATGTTATTCTATCTTAGAGAACCTTTACTCAAAGTCATGAGCTAAAGCAACTCGACAAGGTGTGAATACATCAATATGCTTAAACGAAAAATGGTTACCCCATTTTGTGCTTAAACGATGAGTATGACCTATGATCAAGTGATCTCACTTGACTCCTAAGTCAATATACTCTAACATAGGTGACTTTGTCGCCGACCATCTCTAGATGAAGTTCTCTTGTGTTCTTTTCTGAGTTTTTGCATTTGTCTCATGCATATTTGTTTCCCCTTTCAAAAAAAGAGAGAGAGATCACATCAGAGAAAGAGTTTATCACCTCCTCAGGGGGAGAGAGAGATCCTTAGGGGGAGAGAGAGAAATCTCCAGGGGGAGAGAATACTTAAGCAGAAGTATTTATGAAGGATCCCAGATGCTTTGTGTTCAAGAGGAGAGATGCCACATGTCTTCTTGAGGGGAGAGACATGTTCATATGATCTTTTATGCTTATTTGCATTAGCTTGCATTAGCCCTGTTCATTCATATCTTTCAGCTCTGATTTTCTATTCCCTATCTTCTCCCAGTATGCCATGCTAGATTCAAGGGGAGCAAGACATCTAAGGGAAAGAAATCATTCAAATTCATTGCATATCTTTACTCTTGGGGACATGTCTAATCCAATGTGGTACTTAGTACTCACTCTCTACATGTCATCCCAGTCTTGGTATTCTTGTAGTTTCTTTTGTTTGCTCTGGCTAGTAGGTGCATCTGTGTTATCTAACCTTGTTTCCACAGGTTCATTCTATCCTAAGCCAACTCAAGACTACAAGGTAAGTATATGCATCACAATCATGTGTATGAGGAATTCTTGCTGATGTACATACTGTTTGCAAGAAGGACACATGAGCATGAAGGTATTTTCTTTAATATTCTTTACTCCGATGCATATGACCAAGATACATGTAACACATTACCTGCTCTATCATGGTTATGCTCTCACATGCCTCTACATTCCATATTTACATGATTGCATACATGTAGGGGGAGCCTATGCTTGTTACATGTCTTTCCAAAGCTTTACTTGCTATTCTTTATATCTTTATCTAAATCTTTGATGTATGTTGTCATCAATTACCAAAAAGGGGGAGATTGAAAGCACAAGTGCTCCCTAGGTGGTTTTGGTAATTAATGTCAACATATCTCTTGTTGGACTAACACTTTTATCTAGTATGTTTCAGATAAGTTCAACAATGGAGTGGTATGGACTAAAGGATGTGGGAACTCCTTCAAGATGCTAAGGACAAAGGATTGGCTCAAGCTTCAAGCTCAAGACTCTTCATTTTCCATTTTAGTGATCCAAGATCACATTGAGTCTATAGGAAAAGCCAATACTATCAAGGAGGGATGAGGTGTTGCTTAATGAGTTTCTTGCTCCATAGTGCTTAGTGATATGCTCCAAGACCCTCAACTACTTTCCCACTTCCACACATATGACCTAAACCTAAAGCCAAAATCGGTCACACCGATTCTTTCTATCCGGCACCACCGATTTCAAATGTCATAGCCACTGCCACAAACCCTAAGCAAATCGGCCTTACCGATAGGGATCTCGGTCTCACCGAGATGGGATTGTAATCTCTTTGTGTATGTCCATTACCAAAATCGGTCTCACCGAGTTTGAGCAATCGGTACTACCGAGATTACAATGCAATCTTCCTGGCTGACTCATTACCAAAATCGGTCCCACCGAGTTTGTGTAATCGGTCAAACCGAGTTTGCCTGACCAACTCTCTGGAAAGCTTATTACCAAAATCGATCTCACTGAGTTTGTGTAATCGGTCTTATCGAGATTACGTTATGCCCTAACCCTAACCATATCGGTCCTACCGAGTTGCATTTCGGTCCCACCGAAAAACCTAATGGTCACATTATTTGCTAAATCAGTCTGACCGAGTTTAATGATTCGGTCCCACCGAGTTTGGTAAATTGTGTCAAACGGTTAGATTTTGTGTGGAGGCTATATATACCCCTCCACCTCCTCTTCATTCGTGGAGAGAGCCATCAGACTGAACCTACACTTCCAGCATACATTTTCTGAGAGAGAACTACCTACTCATGTGTTGAGGCCAAGATATTCCATTCCTACCATATGAATCTTGATCTCTAGCCTTCCCCAAGTTGCTTTCCACTCAAATCTTCTTTCCACCAGATCCATATCCTATGAGAGAGAGTTGAGTGTTGGGGAGACTATCATTTGAAGCACAAGAGCAAGGAGTTCATCATCAACGCACCATTTGTTACTTCTTGGAGAGTAGTGTCTCCTAGATTGGCTAGGTGTCACTTGGGAGCCTGCGACAAGATTGTGGAGTTGAACCAAGGAGTTTGTAAGGGCAAGGAGATCGCCTACTTCGTGAAGATCTACCGCTAGTGAGGCAAGTCCTTCGTGGGCAACGGTCATGGTTGGATAGACAAGGTTCGCACCAAAAAGAAATTAGCGGATATATTCACTAAACCTCTTGATGAGAAAGTGTTTTGCAGGTTAAGAGGAGAATTGAACATCATTGATGCTTCAAACTTGGAGTAGAAACTCCCTTGGATACTTGCAAGACATGAGCTTATGACTAATCCTTGATATTTCTCTTATGATGAAAATCTTATGTCTTGGATATATCTGTATCTTGCATGTTATCTAACCCATGTAGGTACTTGGTGGAATCAAATTCCATGAGATTGTAATCTACTCACATCTTGAACAATCTCTACATCATCAAGTCTCTACACTATAGTGGTTGAAGACAACGAAGCACTAAACCACTCAAACATATCCTTTGACAAATTCTATGTTGAGCTTTATGATTGTCATTTTTGGATACACAAGTGCTCTTCCTTGCAACAACTAACCAATGTAGGTAGATGGACTCAAATTCCAAGTGGTGCTCCAAATTCTTGATGAGCTACATCAACCTTGAGAAACCCACACAAGTTCAACTACATGGACAACACCACCAACCAAGGTATGTTATTCTATCTTAGAGAACCTTTACTCAAAGTCATGAGCTAAAGCAACTCGACAAGGTGTGAATACATCAATATGCTTAAACGAAAAATGGTAACCCCATTTTGTGCTTAAACGATGAGTATGACCTATGATCAAGTGATCTCACTTGACTCCTAAGTCAATATACTCTAACATAGGTGACTTTGTCGCCGACCATCTCTAGATGAAGTTCTCTTGTGTTCTTTTCTGAGTTTTTGCATTTGTCTCATGCATATTTGTTTCCCCTTTCCAAAAGAGAGAGAGAGATCACATCAGAGAAAGAGTTTATCACCTCCTCAGGGGGAGAGAGAGATCCTTAGGGGGAGAGAGAGAAATCTCCAGGGGGAGAGAATACTTAAGCAGAAGTATTTATGAAGGATCCCAGATGCTTTGTGTTCAAGAGGAGAGATGCCACATGTCTTCTTGAGGGGAGAGACATGTTCATATGATCTTTTATGCTTATTTGCATTAGCTTGCATTAGCCCTGTTCATTCATATCTTTCAGCTCTGATTTTCTATTCCCTATCTTCTCCCAGTATCCCATGCTAGATTCAAGGGGAGCAAGACATCTAAGGGAAAGAAATCATTCAAATTCATTGCATATCTTTACTCTTGGGGACATGTCTAATCCAATGTGGTACTTAGTACTCACTCTCTACATGTCATCCCAGTCTTGGTATTCTTGTAGTTTCTTTTGTTTGCTCTGGCTAGTAGGTGCATCTGTGTTATCTAACCTTGTTTCCACAGGTTCATTCTATCCTAAGCCAACTCAAGACTACAAGGTAAGTATATGCATCACAATCATGTGTATGAGGAATTCTTGCTGATGTACATACTGTTTGCAAGAAGGACACATGAGCATGAAGGTATTTTCTTTAATATTCTTTACTCTGATGCATATGACCAAGATACATGTAACACATTACCTGCTCTATCATGGTTATGCTCTCACATGCCTCTACATTCCATATTTACATGATTGCATACATGTAGGGGGAGCCTATGCTTGTTACATGTCTTTCCAAAGCTTTACTTGCTATTCTTTATATCTTTATCTAAAGCTTTGATGTATGTTGTCATCAATTACCAAAAAGGGGGAGATTGAAAGCACAAGTGCTCCCTAGGTGGTTTTGGTAATTAATGTCAACATATCTCTTGTTGGACTAACACTTTTATCTAGTATGTTTCAGATAAGTTCAACAATGGAGTGGTATGGACTAAAGGATGTGGGAACTCCTTCAAGATGCTAAGGACAAAGGATTGGCTCAAGCTTCAAGCTCAAGACTCTTCATTTTCCATTTTAGTGATCCAAGATCACATTGAGTCTATAGGAAAAGCCAATACTATCAAGGAGGGATGAGGTGTTGCTTAATGAGTTTCTTGCTCCATAGTGCTTAGTGATATGCTCCAAGACCCTCAACTACTTTCCCACTTCCACACATATGACCTAAACCTAAAGCCAAAATCGGTCACACCGATTCTTTCTATCCGGCGCCACCGATTTCAAATGTCATAGCCACTGCCACAAACCCTAAGCAAATCGGCCTTACCGATAGGGATCTCGGTCTCACCGAGATGGGATTGTAATCTCTTTGTGTATGTCCATTACCAAAATCGGTCTCACCGAGTTTGAGCAATCGGTACTACCGAGATTACAATGCAATCTTCCTGGCTGACTCATTACCAAAATCGGTCCCACCGAGTTTGTGTAATCGGTCAAACCGAGTTTGCCTGACCAACTCTCTGGAAAGCTTATTACCAAAATCGATCTCACCGAGTTTGTGTAATCGGTCTTATCGAGATTACGTTATGCCCTAACCCTAACCATATCGGTCCTACCGAGTTGCATTTCGGTCCCACCGAAAAACCTAATGGTCACATTATTTGCTAAATCAGTCTGACCGAGTTTAATGATTCGGTCCCACCGAGTTTGGTAAATTGTGTCTAACGGTTAGATTTTGTGTGGAGGCTATATATACCCCTCCACCTCCTCTTCATTCGTGGAGAGAGCCATCAGACTGAACCTACACTTCCAGCATACATTTTCTGAGAGAGAACTACCTACTCATGTGTTGAGGCCAAGATATTCCATTCCTACCATATGAATCTTGATCTCTAGCCTTCCCCAAGTTGCTTTCCACTCAAATCTTCTTTCCACCAGATCCATATCCTATGAGAGAGAGTTGAGTGTTGGGGAGACTATCATTTGAAGCACAAGAGCAAGGAGTTCATCATCAATGCACCATTTGTTACTTCTTGGAGAGTGGTGTCTCCTAGATTGGCTAGGTGTCACTTGGGAGCCTGCGACAAGATTGTGGAGTTGAACCAAGGAGTTTGTAAGGGCAAGGAGATTGCCTACTTCGTGAAGATCTACCGCTAGTGAGGCAAGTCCTTCGTGGGCGACGGCCATGGTTGGATAGACAAGGTTGCTTCTTCGGGGACCCTTCGTGGGTGGAGCCCTCCGTGGACTCGCGCAACCGTTACCCTTCGTGGGTTGAAGTCTCCATCAACGTGGATGTACGATAGCACCACCTATCGGAACCACGCCGAAAACATCCGTGTCTCCAATTGCGTTTGAATTCTCCAAAACCCTTCCCTTTACATTCTTGCAAGTTGCATGCTTTACTTTCCGCTGCCCATATACTCTTGCATGCTTGCTAGTTATGTATTGTGAATGTTAAACTTGTGCCTAAACTCCACTTAAACTTAAGGAAACTTAAACACTGCAACTTTGGTACTTAGTGTCTAATCACCCCCCCTCTAAATACCTCTTCTCAAGGTCCTACACATAATCATCATAGGCTAGCTTCTAGGGTTTAGCCTATATAATCTCGTGGTAGATCAACTCTTGTAATACCCATATCATCAATATCAATCAAGCAAGAAGTAGGGTTTTACCTCCATCGAGAGGGCCCAAACCTGGGTAAAACATCGTGTCCCTTACCTCCTATTACCATTAGCCTTAGACGCACAGATCGGGACCCCCTACCCGAGATCCGCCGGTTTTGACACCGACATTGGTGCTTTCATTGAGAGTTCCTCTGTGTTATCACTGCAAGGTTCGATGGCTCGTCTCGTTGTCAAGGACAACATCACCTCTGGGAGAGCGCTGGCTGTAGGCCAAACTCTCCGACTAGGTGGCTTCGTCATGGTCGCCCAATTGGCTGCCGCGCCGATGATGACCTCTCGGGTCATCACGAATAGCTTCCACGTCAATCCGGAACTTGCCGAACAGATGAATCCAAAGGAGCTCTCCTCCCTTAATGAGCTCTTGGATCACATCGCCGCTTTGGGAGTCGCCACAGACTATGACCAGATTGGGCTTAAACCTGACCAATGGGATATTAAATCCCCACTGATCACCCACGAGATAGCGGTAGTGGAGGAGCCGCATACGGATTATCCCTCTGTTTTGAGGACGAATTATGTCCGGATTACCGAGCTGTCTGAGCCAGATTCCCCCTCACGGGAGGACATGACCCAGACCCCGGACATAGAATCGGGTATCGGTCCGGAAAAATCGGGCAGCGACCCGGGTCCCGAGCTGTCAAGCCCGGAAGCTCCTCTGCCCCTGGGTGTTAGATCGGACCAGAATCCAGATTCACCTACACCCACCCACCCGGACTTAAACCGTCTCCCCCATATCAGACAAGAGCCCCAGGAGAGAGTACATTGCTACTGGGCCAGATTCCTCCTTGTGCTAAACAAGGTCACGGACTGTCGTGAGGAAGACGCAATCTCACTTTTCTGCAAAAATTGCACGAACAAAGGGATCCTTAATGCTATAAGTCGCCGTGACATAGTACACTTTGCTGACTTAGCAGCCATAGTACAGAAGTACTGTGCGATGGAAAGAGCCTGGAAAACCCAAACAAAATTTTGGGATAGTCCGGCTCTCACCAAAACCTTTGTCCGAGCTAAACGGGCGAACTATCGTAAGTTAGCCGATCCAATCCCCAAGAAACCAAAGCCCACCCCAGGGCGTGGAACCGTATTGGTAGAATGGCTCAATGGGCCATGTAAACTCCACAGCACGCCGGACACTACACCAACACATAGTGAGGGAGTCCCGGACTAGGGGGTGTCCGGATAGCCGAACTATCATCTTCGGCCGGACTCCTGGCCTATGAAGATACAAGATTGAAGACTTCGTCCCGTGTCTGGATGGGACTTTCCTTGGCATGGAAGGCAAGCTTGGCGATACGGATATGTAGATCTCCTACCACTATAACTGACTCTGTGTAACCCTAACCCTCTTCGGTGCCTATATAAACCGGAGGGTTTTAGTCCGTAGGATGAACAACTATCATACCATAGGCTAGCTTCTAGGGTTTAGCCTCTCTGATCTCGTGGTAGATCTACTCTTGTACTACCCATATCATCAATATCAATCAAGCAGGAGTAGGGTTTTACCTCCATCGAGAGGGCCCGAACCTGGGTAAAAACATCGTGTCCTTTGTCTCCTGTTACCATCCGCCTAGACACACAGTTCGGGAGCCCCTACCCGAGATCTGCCGGTTTTGACACCGACATTGGTGCTTTCATTGAGAGTTCCTCTGTGTCGTCATCTTTAGGCCCGATGGCTCCTTCGATCATCAACAACGACGCGGTCCAGGGTGAGACTTTTCTCCCCGGACAGATCTTCGTATTCGGCAGCTTTGCACTGCGGGCCAATTCGCTTGGCCATCTGGAGCATATTGAAAGCTACACCCCTGGCCATCAGGTCAGATTTGGAAGTTTGAACTATACGGCTGACGTCTACGGAGACTTGATCTTCAACGGGTTCGAGCCACAGCCAAGCGCGCCATAGTGTCATGATGGGCATGATCTAGCTCTGCTGCCGGACAGTGCCCTAGAGGCCGCACAAGTGTCCGCTCCGACCCTTAGCTCGGAGCCGACTGCGCCGATCGAGGATGGGTGGCTGGACACCGCCTTGGGGGCTGCTATCTCTATGGCGATTGAGCCGAACACCAACCCCGTCCTTTGCGAAGCTCATGACTCCAAGGTGCCGGACTCCTCTCCGGACTCCGAACCTTCCGCGCCCCTGCCAATCGAATCCGATTGGGCGCTGATCATGGAGTTCATTGCTGCGGACATCTTTCAGCACTCGCCCTGTGGCGACATACTGAATTCACTAAAGTTTCTCTCTTTATCAGGAGAGCCCTTGCCAGAATATGGTCAGGAAGGTTGGGATGCGGACGACGAAGAAATTAAAAGCCCACCCACCACCCACTTCGTAGCCACTGTCGATGACTTAACCGACATGCTCGACTTCGACTTCGAAGACATCGACGGTATGGACTACGATGCAGGAGATGACCAAGAACCAGCGCCTACAGGGCACTAGAAGGCCACCTCGTCATACAACATATACATGGTGGACATCCCAAATGATGGGAATGGCGATGGAACAACGGAGGATGACCCCTCCAAGAAACAGTCTAAGCACCGGCATCAACGGCGCCGCTCTAAATCCCGCCATAGCAAAAACGGAGATTCCAGCACCGGAGACAATAACACCCCGGACAGTGCCGAAGAAAACCCCCTCCAGCAGGATTCAGCGCTGGAGGATGGAGAAGTCAGCCCTCATGAGAGAGCGGCAGACAGAGAGGTAGAGGACGATTATTACATGCCTCCCTCCGAAGACGAGGCAAGCCTCG
Organism: Triticum aestivum; assembly: GCF_018294505.1. Taxonomy (NCBI): domain Eukaryota; kingdom Viridiplantae; phylum Streptophyta; class Magnoliopsida; order Poales; family Poaceae; genus Triticum; species Triticum aestivum. The sequence continues at coordinate 225,724,974 of NC_057801.1, read as the reverse complement.
ATGACGATGAATTTGTCATACCTGAGGACCCCGTCGAACAAGAGCGTTTCAAACGCAGGCTTATGGCCACGGCAAGCAGCCTCAAGAAAAAGCAGCAATAGCTTAGAGCTGACCAAGACTTGCTAGCTGACAGAAGGACTGAAGTCCTCGCGGCCGAAGAGTATGAACTCGAATGCCCCTCCAAGAGCTACCCAAAATGCAGGCTACTACCCCGATTAGAGGAGGAAGCACCTAAACCTACATCACCAGCGCATGATACGACCGACCGGCCACCTCGTGGCCGTGACAGAGAGGCCTCTCGGCCCTCCACTCAAGCCGTACCCCGGCGCCGCTCAAAAAATACCAAGGCACGGGGAAATGCGCCAGACCTGCGGGATATATTGGAGGACAAGGCAAGGCAAACAAGATCGATCTACGGATCGCGTGGGCGCCCCACGATACATGATGATAACCATCACGCCAGACATGGCAATTCCGGCCGGACCGAACACAGTAGACAAAGCTCATTTGAGCTGCATCATGATATAGCCCAATACAGAGGCGCCACACACCCACTATGCTTCACAGATGAAGTGATGGATCATCAAATCCCTGTGGGTTTCAAACCCGTAAACATTGAATCATACCATGGCACAACAGATCCTGCGGTCTGGATCGAGGACTATCTCCTTCATACCCACATGGCCCGCGGTGATGATCTACACGCCATCAAATACCTCCCACTCAAGCTTAAAGGACCAGCTCGGCATTGGCTTAATAGCTTGCCAGCGGAGTCAATTGGTTGTTGGGAAGACCTGGAAGCCGCATTCCTCGACAACTTCTAGGGCACCTATGTGCGACCACCAGACACCGATGACCTAAGCCACATAATTCAGCAGCCAGAGGAATCAGCCAGACAATTCTGGACACGGTTCCTAACCAAGAAAAATCAAATTGTCAACTGTCCGGATGCAGAGGCCCTTGCAGCCTTCAAACATAACATCCGCGACGAGTGGCTTGCCCGGCACCTAGGACAGGAAAAGCCGAAATCCATGGTAGCCCACACAACACTCATGACCCGCTTTTGCGTGGGAGAGGACAGCTGGCTAGCTCGTAGTAACAATATGACCAAGAGCCCTGGTATTCGGATACCAAGGACAACAACGGCAGGTCGCGTCGCAACAAGCACAAGCGCCGCATTAATGGCGATAATGCTGAAGATACGGCAGTCAATGCCGGATTCAGAGGCTCTAAACCCAGTCAGCAGAAAAAGCCATTCAAAAGGAATACTCCGGGCCCGTCCAATTTGGACCGAATACTCGATCGCTCGTGCTAGATACACGGCACCCCTGAAAAGCCAGCCAATCACACCAAGAGGGATTGTTGGGTGTTAAAGTAGGCAGGCAAGCTAACTGCCGAAAACAATGACAAGGGGCTGCATAGCGATGACGAGGAGGAGCCCCGGCCGCCGAACAATAGAGGACAGAAGGGCTATCCCCACAAGTGCGCCCGGTGAACATGATATACGCAACCCACATACCCAAAAGGGAGCGGAAGCATGCACTAAGGGACGTATATGCGATGGAGCCAGTCGCCCCAAAGTTCAATCCGTGGTCCTCCTGCCCGATTACTTTTGATCGAAGGGACCACCCCACTAGCATCCGCCATGGCGGATTCGCCGCATTGGTTCTAGACCCAATCATTGACGGATTTCACCTCACTAGAGTCCTGATGGACGGCGGCAGCAGCCTGAACCTACTTTATCAGGATACAGTGCGCAAGATGGGCATAGACCCCTCAAGGATTAAACCCACAAAGACGACCTTCAAAGGCGTCATATTAGGTGTAGAGGCCAACTGTACAGGCTTAGTTACACTTGAAGTGGTCTTCGGATCACCGGATAACTTCCGAAGCGAGGAATTAATCTTCGACATAGTCCCGTTCCGCAGTGGCTATCACGTACTGCTCGGACGAACCGCATTTGCAAAGTTCAATGTGGTGCCGCACTACGCATACCTCAAGCTCAAGATGCCAGGCCCTCGAGGAGTCATTACGGTCAACGGAAACACTGAACGCTCTCTTCGAATGGAGGAGCATACAGCGGCTCTCACGGCGGAAGTACAAAGCAGCCTCTCAAGGCAATTCTTGAGTCCGGCTATTAAACGTCCGGACACCATCAAGCACGCCCGGGGTAACCAACAACAAGGCCGCCTGGCACATTCTGAGCACGCGTAGCAATGCGGCCCCAACCCCAGCCCTCGCGAAATTGCAAAACCAGTACTACGCGTACATAATTACGCTCTGGAAATACCATGGGCATAGGGGGAGGGGCACGACCACGGCAGGCCCAGAATGCGGCTCAACCGCACCAGGGGATCCCAATTGTGTCATTCTTTGTTTTTCTTACTTTCAGGACTCCTTTCTCAAGAAGCCCTGTCCGGCAGTAGAATCACCGAACAAACGATGCAATAGCCAGGGAAGCAAAAAGCTACGTCGAGTGTCCAGGTGGTCTCTATAACGAGTAGTATACTTATTCTACATATCATCCCGCAGCTCGCTCCTGGAGGGAGACATGTCAAATAGTCCCGTCCCTTGCTTGTCGCACTATTTGTATCGTTCTGCTTTTACCACAGCTTTTTTGAATAAACAATGCATAGCTTCTGCCTATTAGTGCATTTCTTTTTCTATCTATATATGTTCACTTATGACATGTTGCATCTGTACGCTTTGGTACGGCCAAATACACCAGGGGCTTAAGTACCCCAAAATATGGTGTGATAAGTCCGAACACTTTCACAAGTGCGGCACCCCGAACTTATAGCATTATATGCATCGGCTCCGAATCATGTCTTGGGTCAATAGTTGGGTTTGCCTGGCTCCCATGTTTTGGTACCTTACGTTCCATTATATCAGCTAAGGTAGCGCTGGGAGAACCACTGCGATTGTGCCCCGGTTGAGCTGGGTTAAGCACCTTAGTGGAGAAAGCTAAAACTGACTGTCATGATAGGGCGAGAATCGGTCGCTGTTCGAGAGATTTTTCGAGTCCCTAAAGACTTATGCCGCTTAGAGCGAGGAGTCGGCTTTGTCCGGCCCAGGCATGGATAGCGTCCCGAATTCGGTCTTCCGAATACTAGGGGCTTCGAAGAAATTTAAAATTATAGAATTCTATGGCTAAGTGGGAGTGTTCAAGCATTATAGTTCGGTTGCCTTGTTCGTTGTGTTGAGCGCCTCCCTCGAAGGACCCAAGAATGGGAAAAGGAGTGCTCAAGTTTATGCCGAACACCCCAGCACTCGTGGCATGGGGGCAGAAGTCAATGACTCGCCATCTCTCAAATTTAATAAACGGCCGCACAGAAGGTAATATTTTAAATTCACAAGCGTTGGTTAGCGCATATGAACAAGTTTTCAAGCGTACATGATAACAAATGCGAGTTTACTCAAAAATTACATCTTTCGAGCATTCACCCGCTATAAGGCGGGCACCCTTCAGGACGCCCGCATAATACATCTCGGGCTTGCGATACTCCTTGCCTGGCAGTGGAGCGTCCGTCACAAGCTTCTTAGCGTCCATCTTGCCCAAGTGAACTTTAGCACGGGCAAGGGCCCTACGGGCACCTTCGATACAAACGGAGTGCTTGACGACTTCAATCCACGGACAGGCGTCCACCAGCCGCCTCACCAGCCCGAAGTAGCTCCCAAGCATGGCCTCCTTCGGCCACAGCCGAACTATGAGGCCCTTCATGGCCTGTTCGGCCACCTTATGGAGCTCAACTAGCTGCTTCAGCTGGTCGCTCAAGGGCACCGGGTGTCCGGCCTCAGCATACTGAGACCAGAACACCTTCTCCGTCGAGCTCCCTTCCTCGGCCCGGTAGAATGTGGCAGCGTCGGACACACTGCGGGGCAGATCTGCGAATGCTCCTGGAGAGCTCCGGATTCGGGTAAGTAACAAGTAATTCACTTTCACGTGCTTGCTCTGCATGAAGAATGCCTTACCCGCCGCTATCTTCTTTATCGCCTCAATTTCCTAGAGGGCTTTTTGGCTTCGACCTTAGCAGCTTTGGCGCTCTCAAGAGCCGAGGCGAGCTCGGACTCTCGAGTCTTTGAGTCACGCTCCAAAATCTCGTGTTTTTCCACGAGAGCCTGGAGCTCTTGCCGCACCTCCGCCACCCGCGCCTCCTACTTCTCTCGCTCGGTGCGTTCCGCGGCCGCATTGCTTTCGGCCCTGGACACCACTTCCTTCAGGGTCGCCACCTCGTTTGTAGCCCCTGCAATTCTCACGTTATTCCTGTTATTTTTTGCAACCACATCTTTTATATACTTCCATAACGTATTACTTACCTTCCTTGTCCTCGAGCTGCTTCTTGGCAAGGCCGAGCTCGTTCTTAGACCGCTTGAGGCTCTGCTTCAAAGCATTGACCTCCGCAGTCAGTGCGGCAGAGGTCAGCAGCGCAGCCTGCATTCCCATATTGACATACTTATGTTAGACTCCTGCGTACATCTTTTTAGATCCTCAATTCGGCTTTTCTTTCCAAACACCAAACTGAGCATCAGGGGCTACTGTCTATGCGGTAATATTTTTTACATATCTTAATACATACCTCAAAGCCTGTTAGAAGGCTGGCACAGGCTTCAGTCAGCCTCCTCTTGGCGGACTGAACTTTCTGGATCACCACACTCATAACAGTGCGGTGCTCCATGTTGATGGAGGCGCTGTTAAGCGCCTCCAGCAGATTATCCGGTGCCTCCGGTTGGACGGAGGTCACCGGTGTCGCAGTCTCGCCATTCTTACGAAGGGGCCGCCTGCCAGACTCCGGAATCACTGAAGGTTCCGGTGCGGAGTCCGGCCCAGGGCCGGACTTAGAGCCCTTTGGGGTTTGATCCCCCTTGTGCCCGGAGTCCGGGAGGTTGCCTTGCGGCGCCTCCGGGACCTCCTCCTCCTGGCTGAGCCCCTTTTAGGACCCCACCTCGGCGTCATCCGCAGCGCGAGGAGAGGAGACGGCCAGAAGTGAAGTGATATTCACATCCGACGACGCCAGGGAGCCGCTCGTTGAAGTGTTGAGCCCGTCCTTGGGCGGGCTGCAGGGTTATATTCGGCGTTAGGAGATTCTATGCGACAAACGAAATGCCATGAATTATTCTAGTATCCGGACACTTACGATGTCGCCAGGGGCTTAGTCCTCGGTGGCCACTCCTCTTCGCCGTCGTCGGCGTTGGTGGAGTAGTCCGGAGGGAGGGTCCTTCCTTTCTTGGACCCTTCGGCCTCCCCCGTTGGGGCGGCCTTCCTTTTCTTCTCTCCCCACGCTGGGGGAGAGGCCCCTTTTTCATCCTCCCCGTCTTCGTGGGAGGAGTCCGCCTTAGAGTCATCGGACGATGAGTCCGATAACACCTGGCGCCAGGAACTCTTTCGAGTTCCCGTGGCCTTCTTCTTGGCCTTCTTCTCTAGCACCACGTGAGGTGCCGGAACCAGCAGCCCCGTCAATCGGGCGTCCGCTGGGTCTTCTGGCAAGGGAGCCGGACAATTAACCTGCACGAACTTCTTCTGCCAGGCTTGTCAAAGGTAAGGGAGTTTAGATCCTGCATAGAGTCAAACTATGAAAAACAAGTGTCCTGTAAAGGGTAAAATGGCTTACCTCGCTGGCTTGACGCTGCGAGCTAAATCCGCGATCTTCGGTAGCGGATGCGGGAGCTTTGGCGCCCTTGAACAGCACCTTCCAGGCATCTTCGTACATAGTGTTGAAGAGCCTGCTCAAGGTTTGGTGTTGTGCCGGATCAAACTCCCACAAGTTGAAGGCCCGTTGTTGGCACGGGAGTATCCGGCGGATGAGCATGACCTGGACTACGTTGACGAGCTTGATCTTCTTGTTCACAAGGTTTTGGACGTAGGTTTGGAGTCCGGTCAGCTCTACCAAATCACCCCATGTCAGGCCCTTCTCTTTCGAGGAGGTGAGCCGTGTGGGGATGCCAGATCAAAATTCGGGGGCCACTGCCCATTCAGGGTCACGCGGCTCGGTGATGTAGAACCACCCCAATTGCCACCCTTTGATGGTTTCCACGAAGGAGCCCTCGAGCCATATAACGTTGGGCATCTTGCCCACCATGGCGCCTCCGCACTCCGCCTGCTGGCCGCCCACTACCTTCGGCTTGACATTGAAGGTCTTCAGCCATAAACCAAAGTGCGGCTTGATGCGGAGGAAGGCCTCGCACACAATGATAAACGCTGAGATGTTGAGGATGAAATTCGGGGCCAGATCATGGAAATCCAGGTGGTAGTAGAACATGAGCCCCTGGACAAATGGGTGGAGTGGGAAGCCCAGTCCACGGAGGAAATGGGGGAGGAACACCACCCTCTCATGGGGCCTAGGGGTGGGGACGAGCTGCCCCTCGTCTGGAAGCCGGTGCGCAATGTCGTTGTGCAGGTATCCGGCTTTCCTCAACTTTTTGATGTGCCCCTCCGTGACGGAGGAGGCCATCCACTTGCCTCCCGCTCCGGACATGGCTGGGGAAGGTTGAGGCGAGATGTGCGGACTTGGGCGCTGGAGCTCGAGTGCGCGGGAATGGATAAGAAAAGGAGCAAGAAGGCGTAGGTAAAAAGGTGGATCCTTATCCCCTTATATGGACGGACGAAACTATGCGTCCCCACCAGCCTAGTAAAACTCGCTTATCTCCCAAGCGCCGTAATCAATGGCGCGGTTGGGTTACCCACGCCCGTATTGATGAGAATCTCAGAATAAGGGGACACGATCTCTGCTTTGACAAGACGTGCCAAGGAAACCGCCTCGCTAAACACGCTGAGGTGGAACAATAAAAACAATTCAAATAAAGGCTTGGCCTTGGTGTGATGTCACGCCACGATATACGTCAGCAGATTGAACTTGTGTAAATATTATTCTCTCTACGGTGGTATGTGGAACTTATTTTGCAGAGCCGGACACTATCCTTGTGTTCAAAATCTTCTACGAAGTATTCGGAGGAGGAACCCGCCTTGCAATGCCGAAGACAATATGCGCGCCGGACTCATCGTCATTGAAGCCTGGTTCAGGGGCAACTGAGGGAGTCCCGGACTAGGGGGTGTCCGGATAGTCGAACTATCATCTTCGGCCGGACTCCTGGACTATGAAGATACAAGATTGAAGACTCTGTCCCGTGTCCGGATGGGACTTTCCTTGGCGTGGAAGTCAAGCTTGGCGATACGGATATGTAGATCTCCTACCATTGTAACCGACTCTGTGTAACCCTAACCCTCTTCGGTGCCTATATAAACCGGAGGGTTTTAGTCCGTAGGACGAACAACAATCATACCATAGGCTAGCTTCTAGGGTTTAGCCTCTCTGATCTCGTGGTAGATCTACTCTTGTACTACCCATATTATCAATATCAATCAAGCAGGAGTAGGGTTTTACCTCCATCGAGAGGGCCCGAACCTGAGTAAAAACATCGTGTCCCTTGTCTCCTGTTACCATCCGCCTAGATGCACAGTTCGGGACCCCCTACCCGAGATCCGCCAGTTTTGATACCGACACATAGCCTTAGAGCATGTTGGATACTCCGGCAGGTAGCAAAAAGCAGCGAGGATCTTCTTGTAAGCCATAAAGCATAACAACATCCCACCAAAGAAAACAATACGGTACTGACAGTCTTTGAGACTTTCGCCTCAAATAATAGGTGCAAGCGAGCTCATCGAAATTTTGATGAAATCTGTCACATGGCAAAAATAAATCCGTGGAACGACACTGCTATAACTTTCAGTGCCAGTGATGAACCTCAATTCCAGACAGTCCGGGCGCCAGCCGCTTTGGTCCTTAGCCCAATCGTGGACAGCTTTCGTCTCACTAAAGTACTCATGGATGGCGGAAGAGGATTAAACTTGATCTACGAAGAAACACTCAACAAGATGGAAATTGATAAAAACCGCATTGAGCAAAGCGGCACAACCTTCAGGGGAATCATCCTTAGTCGGGAAGCACTGTGTGAGGGAAAGATCACACTCGATGTGGTATTCGGCACTCCGAAGAATTACAGGTCCGAAGAAATCACATTACAAGTGGCTCCTTTCAGCAACGGATACCATGCCCTTTTAAGGCGGGACGCGTTCACAAGCTTTCAAGCTATACCCCATTACCGGTACATGAAGCTTAAAATGCCCGGACCCAATGGAATCATCACTCTAGCCAGTGATCCGGACGTCGCACTTCGCATCGAAAATAAAACCGCAACACTAGCCCTGGAAGCATTATCCGAAGCTCTAGCAACCGAAGAACTAACAACGCTGTGTGCCACCATGGACAGGGACGACGTGATACTCGACAAGCGACCCAAGTCCACCTCATTTAAACCTGCAGATGAGATAGTCAAACTCCAGGTCCATCCAACGGACCCCACGAAGACAGCTTCCATCGGGACACAGCTGAGCCCCATAATGGACGCTGCACTACGAGAATTCCTATGCGAGAATTGGGACATTTTTGCGTGGCACCCTTCAGACATGCTAGGCATCCCACGCAGACTGGCCAAACACAACCTCAATATACTAAAAGGATACAAGCCTATCAAACAGACTCTTCGCCGCTTCTCAGAGCCCAAACGGCAAGCCATGGGAGAAGAGCTAGCCAAGTTACTTGAGGCCGAATTCATCAGAGATATCAAGCATCCAGATTGGCTGGCAAATCTGGTAAAGGTACCGAAGAAGGACAAATCCTGGCGCCTATGCGTCGACTTCAAAGACCTCAACAAGGCTTGCCCAAAGGATCCCTTCCCCCTCCCTCACATCGACCAAATCATCGATGCCACAGCAGGACACGACGCACTGTGTTTCCTCGACGCATACTCTGGATACCATCAAATAAAGATGGCAGAGTCCGACCAAGCTGCAACGGCCTTCTTAACGCCATATGGTCCTTTCTGCTTCAACACTATGCCTTTCAGGCTTAAAAATGCTGGCGCAACCTATCAATGCATGATTCAAACATGCCTGGAGAAGCAAATCGGCAAAACAGTGGAGGCATACATGGACGACGTGGTCATAAAAACAAGACACGTCGAAAACCTAATAGACAACTTGAGGCTTACGTTCGATAACCTCCGAACATACGACATCAAGCTAAACCCGGAAAAATGTGTTTTCGGCGTGCCCTCTGGGAAGTTGCTCGGCTTCACTGTTTCCAATGGAGGAATTGAAGCGGATCCGGCAAAAATCCAAGCCCTGTCGCAGTTGGCTATCCCAACAGACCTCAAGCATATCCAGAAACTAGCTGGATGCGTGGCTGCCTTAAGCCGCTTTATCTCCCGACTAGGAGAAAAGGCATTACCCCTTTACCACCTTCTTCGGTGCACTGAACAATTCGTGTGGACAGATGCAACCGCGGCCGGACTGGACGAAATAAAGACCTTATTGGCCAGTAATCCATTCCTAACAGCTCCAAATACTGGCGAACCTAGGCTATTGTACATAGCTGCAACACATCAAGTTGTAAGCGTAGTGCTCGTCGTCGAACGAGAGGCCGACGGATACAAATTCCTGCTCCAAAAGCCGGTATATTACGTATCCACGGTCCTCACTCCATGCAAATCTCGATACCCACACTACCAAAAGATAGCATAGCGGTCTTCATGGCATCCCGGAAGCTACGACAATACTTCCAAGAGTGTTCGATTATAGTGGCCTCCGAAGTACCACTTAACGACATAATAAATAACTGCGACGCTACAGGCCGGATTGCTAAATGGGCCATCGAGCTCCTTCCGTTCGACATAACATACAAACGACGACGGGCCATTAAATTGCAAGTACTGGCCGATTTTGTCACCGAATGGACAGAAGCCGAACTCCCTAAAGAGTACGGCACGTACTCTAACTGGATCATGCACTTCGATGGATCTAAAATGCTGGCTGGATTGGGAGTAGGTGTAGTCCTGATGTCTCCCACCGGAGACACGGTCCAATACATACTCCAAATATTATACACAGACTCCAACAACACAGCCGAATACGAGGCTCTGTTACATGATCTTCGGATGGTAGTCTCTATGGGCATTCAATGCCTGGAGATGCATGAGGATTCAAACCTTGCAATATCACAAATAAACGGAGACTTTGATGCCAAGGATCCAAAAATGGTGGCCTACCGTAATGCCGTCCTCAAAATGTCAACTCGGTTCGAGGGGCTCGAATTCCACCATATGGCTCGAGAAAAGAATCAAGCGGCGGATATCCTCGCCCGCATCGGCACTAAACGCGACCCTGTCCCACCTAACATATTCCTCGAAAGGCTGTTCAAGCCATCTTGGTATGGGAAGGGGAGTCTGGCAACACTAGCACGGATCCAAATACACCCCCAGATTCCGAACCGTCAGAGTAATCGGAGGCTCCGCCACCGAAATAAGACCTTCGGCCCACGAGATCATGGTTGTAATCGCCTCGTGGACTGAGCCCTTCTTGGCCTACCTAAATAGGCAGGAGCTCCCTGAGGACTAAAATGAAGCACGTTGCATCGTGCGGCGTTCCAAAGCCTACAAGGTCCATGAGGGGGAACTCTATAAGAAAAGTGTGACCGGAGTGCTCCAAACATGCATCTCCGAAGAGGAAGGGCGGTAGCTCTTGGCTGAAATCCATGCCGGACTCGGCGGACACCACGTTGCGGCTCGGGCACTTGTCAGCAAGGCCTTCCGCACAGGCTTTTATTGGACTACAACCCGAGCAGACGCACAAGACCTTGTCCAACACTGCGTCGGTTGCCAGCTCTTTGCCAATCAGAGCCACATGCCCCCTACTGCTCTCCAAACAATCCCCATCACTTGGTCCTTCGCGGTCTGGGGGCTGGATATGGTCGGACCCCTTAAAGGGGGAAGCCATAAGAAAAAAATACTTATTGGTCATGGTGGACAAGTTCAACAAATGGATAGAAGCCAAACCAGTCAAAACGGCCGAATCCGGACCAGTGATAGACTTCATATCCGGGGTTGTACACCGATACGGTGTCCCCCATAGCATCATCACTGACAACGGGTCAAACTTCACAGCCGATGAAGTGAAAACTTGGTGCGGCAATATGGGCATTAAGCTCGATTACGCCTCCGTCTACCATCCCCAAACAAACGGCCAGGTCGAACGTGCAAACGGTCTCATCATGAGCGGCATTAAACCTAGACTAGTGCGATCCTTGACAGAATCGGACATGCACTGGGTCGAAGAGCTCGACTCTGTACTTTGGGGGCTGCGGATCAAGCCATATCGCACCACCGGATATACACCATTTTTATGGTATACGGCGCAGAAGCAATGCTACCCTGCGACATAATACATGATTCGCCTCGCGTACGCATGTACGAAGAGAAGGAAGCCGAGTTAGACTGGCAGGACAACTTAGATGCCCTAGAGGAGGAGCGCGACATCGCAAAAGCCCGTTCCGCATTCTATCAGCAGCAGGCTCGACGGTACCAAAGCAGAGAAGTGCGGGCCAAAACTTATAATGTTGGCGAACTCGTTCTACGCCTACCAGAGAAGAAGAAGGACAAACTCAAACCTAAGTGGGAGGGTCCCTTCGTTACTGACAAAGTTCTCACTGGAGGAGTGAACCACCTACGTAATGCATCCGATAATAGACTCGAGCCGAACCCATGGAACGCGGCCAGACTCCGGAGATTCTACGCCTAGCGCTGAACACAATGTTCGTCTCCTTACCAATCCTTTTTAATTACGTTCCTCCACCTTTTTTCCTTTCTCGCCCTTTTTTCTTCTCCACACAAAGTACTAAATACAGTGCGGATGCTCGGGTCACTCCGGCCGCACTATGTGTGTAAGCCATACCTGGGGGCTTCCTATACAGAAGCTAAATATAATTGCTTTCATGGCTTCTTGCCTATCACATATGCGTCCTTTTTCCATATGTGCCTTTTCTTCACCATTATATGCATCGATATGACTTAAGATGTGGCCATGCTAGGTTGCCTGGCTCTTGTGTTTATGCCCTACGTTCCCGTTAATTCGGCAAGGGCATAAGGGGAGCACCTCTGCGATTGTTACTGCCGGTTCAGCCGGATGTGTACCTCAGACTGGGTGAAGCCGAAAGCTAGCGTTCTTAAGGGAATATTTGGTCAGTGAACAAAAGATGTTTTTTTCATTTATCACAACATGAATACCCAGAAGTTTTGCATCATGCGTCTCTGTTCGCAGTCCGGACATGTACATCGCTTCATCCGTACCTAGGGAAAGGAACCCCTAATGGAACTATTCTCCCTGGAAGATGTTTCTTACTATCCATGTAATATAACATAACTAGTTGGGTACTTGTCTGTTCAAGCACTTACGACCCCTACGCCTGGTTTCCACGCATACCCCGGTTCTGCATAACTGAGCGGGTATTCGGATACACCCCGGACTGCCGGATCGGGGGGCTGAAGCAAAAAGGTCCACCATGACAAATTATTTTAATCCGGCTAGGGACTACATATGTCCATTGAATTACATAGTCACTTGGACTGACTATACTCTTCCTCTATACCGTCCAATAGGCTATCTAGCTTACAATCCTGTTGGGAATACTTTGCGGCTAACGCTACCTGGTCATACACTAGACTCACGGGAATTTCTTGCCCATCTGGCCCCTCCGGTCCAACTTCGGCCATATGGTTCGGGTCAAGCTTGGTGTAGCGCGTCTTCACCATAGCCCAGGCTTCTCTTGCACCTTGTCGGCAAGCCGACATCTTCCACAATTGGAAGCGCCACCGTGCTCCTTGGAGCATATCCACGAGCTCCCCCATGCCTTCTGGCAGGAAACTGGATGGCCACAAGGCCTGGGCAATACCCTGCATCACCTGCCGAGCTCGCTCGTGCAGCCGTGAGAGGTCTTGCAGCAAATCACCTGCAGACGCGGGCATCTCCTCTTCAGGGCAGCCCGTCAACATACCTACAGATATAAATTCTTTCAATATGCTTCCTCGCTGAGCTGTACTACAATTCGTCTTGGCTCTTACCATAAATGCCGCGAAGATGCCTTCTGTTCTCCTTCACGGAGTCCGCTAGCTGAGCGCGAACATCTCCTAAATCGATGCCCAGCCGGACATTGGCATCTTGAAGACTGTTCTTCTCCTGCCTAACTTGCGTAAGAATACGCTCGCCAGCTCTTAGCTACCTCTAGAGATGTGACTCGTCACCTCTTACGGCCTCCGGATTCACCCCGGGATTGTCTGCAGAATTTTCTGTTAGACTTATCATACAAGCCACTTACTAATTGGTACATTTCCATACAATTAAGATAAATGTTACCAGATGAGGCCCTCTGGGATTCCTCTAGCTTGGCAACCCTGGCCCTCAGCTAAGTCTTGCACTCCTCCAGCTCTCGAGACAGTTGGGCATTCTTATCTACAAGGACCTGTGCATAAATTGATCCTTAAAACAGTTGTTCCAACCGTTTAAAGTCTCAGGGGCTATTGCTATATATGCTTATCAAATTTTCTTACCCGTATATCTTTGGCATACTGGTCCGTCGCCCTGGCAAGCCCGCCTTGAGCAGCTCGGATGTATGCGTCTCCTGAATTGAAAGCATTAAATGCCTCTTTGGAAAAGATGTTGTTGCGTAGTACGGCCCGTCGGCGCCGGTGATTCATGGCACTCTCTACTTCGGAATTCGTGGCGGAGAGCATATCCGCATCCTCTATCGGAGGACAATTCGGCATCGGCCCGCGTCCGCTTCCTCTCTCGAAGCCGGTCCTGGATTCCGGCTGGTGGAGGCGTGACTGGCAGGATCTCCTGATACAGTCCGGCTACTCCTCTTTCTGCCAGGACACAAAGGGCACTGTCACATTTCAAACACAATAATCACAGAGCGGGTTTTTACCATACCTCTGTAGCGGTGTTTCGGCTCTAACCGCCTTCCTCTTAAGCCTACCCGATCCGGACGCCCTTTGCCGACGAGCTCCCGGGGGCTCGGCGCCGCGTTCCGACTGTCGTCTCTACAAAAAACAATATCTCAGGCATAAGGCATGGCATCAGAAAGGAGTCCTCTTCAAAGGATAGGGTTTTTGGCTTTGCTTACATGCAATGCAGGTAGCAGTCCGGGATAGTCGGCGATGATAGCCACTGAGGCGCCATCGCAGCTCGCCTGATAAAATGTCCCGTTGATGAGCTCCACAGTGATATCCGGGTCTTCTTTGAGTCCTGGATCAAAGGCCCTTCCGGGGTCCTCTGGCAGCGGGGAAGGGCTGGAGAATCCTTCTACGGCCCTCCTCAGTTCCTTCTCAGAGACATCAAGGTAAATAATCTCGGCGAAGGACTCCAGAATGAATGAAGAGGGGGAAAGAGTGACGACTTGCCCAGCTCAGAGGGTTGTACATAGAAAACCCATCCCGCGGCTTAATATGAATGAATTCTTCTTCTTCTCCTTTATACAAATCGGACAAGATCCTCGCCAGAGCAGTGGCGGAGTCCGGACCCTTACGACCATAGCGGGTGGCATCATCTTCCCCGTTGTAGTGCCACATGGGCTTCCCCCGATATTGAAGCGGCTGCACTCCCCGCATTATGCATATTGCCATAACCTCGACAATTGTCAGCCCTGATGTGGCCAGTAACTTTATCCTGCTCATCAGGAAGTGTATCTCTCTGGTATCCTCCTCTTGGGGGCCCTGAGGGCGCCAACTTCGGCGTGCCTTCGGTGGAGCATTACTCAACTCAGGGAGACCTGTCCGGACTGGATCCGGAAGGGGAACATTGTCAACATAAAACCACTCCGAGGGCCAGTTCTCTGGCGCCTTCTTAGGAGTATCATATAGGTTTCTAGTCTCGGCGACGCGCCATACTTCGGCTCCGCCCACCTGACATATGGATTCCCCCTGGTTGCGAGGAACGAGGCAGAACAACTTCTTCCATAACCCGAAGTGAGCCTCGCGGCCCATAAATAGTTCACAAAGAGCGACGTATCCTGCTATATGCAGTACGGAGGCAGGGGTGAAATTGTGCAACTGGAGGCCGTAGAACTCCAGGAGCCCGCGAAGGAATGGGTGAATTGGAAACCTGACGCCCCTTAGTAGATGTGGGATAAGGCATATTCGCTCCCCTGGGTATGGATTAGGAGATCTCTCCGCTTGCTCCCCGCCATTGTAGGTGGCTATTCTGGCTCGGACGGGGACATGAACGCCGGTGGAAGAAACCCTTGGGTCTGCAGCTCTATTAAGCGGTTTTGAGGAACCGAACATTCTTCCCAATCCCCTGGCCTAGAGATACGGGAGCGAGAGGAGGAGCTGCGACGACCGGCCATGCTGGAATAATTTTTTCTGGGCACGCTCTGTTGGATGCTCGCTCAAGGGAAGAAGGTGAAGCTTGGATCTGAGAATCCCCGTCCCTTCAAATAGACGGTTTTGCTTGCAGGACCAGGGTGGTGAATGCAAAAATGCCCCGGCCCCTTGTATTTGCTCGACACATGGAGATGGTCATTATTGAAGCACAGAAGCCGAGGAGTACAACATTGATGGGAAGCCGAACATTGTTCGCTACAACAGGTATTTTGGAGTATTCGGAGATGGAACCCGCCTTTCAATGCCGAAGACAAAACTGCGCGTCAGACTCATCGTCATCGAAGCCTGGTTCAGGGGCTACTGAGGGAGTCCTGGATTAGGGGGTATCCGGACAGCCGGACTATATACTTTGGCCGGACTATTGGCCCGTGAAGATACAAGACTCAAGACTTCGTCTCGTGTCTGGATGGGACTCTCCTTTGCATGGAAGACAAGCTTGGCGATCAAGATATTGTATTTCCTTCTTTGTAACTGACTCCATGTAAACCCTAGCCCTCTCAGGTGTCTATATAAACTGGAGAGTTTAGTCCTTAGATACACAATCATAATCATCATAGGCTAGCTTCTAGGGTTTAGCCTCTACGATCTCATGGTAGATCAACTCTTGTAATACCCATATCATCAATATCAATCAAGCAGGAAGTAGGGTTTTACCTCCATCGAGAGGGCCCGAACCTAGGTAAAACATCGTGTCCCTTGCCTCCTGTTACCATTAGCCTTAGATGCACATATCGGGACCCCCTACCCGAGATCTGCCGGTTTTGACACCGACAGTGGGCACGGCAGCCAGGGGAGTCGAGGAGAGCGGCTCGAGCTCAATGGAGGGGCTGGCCAGGAGTAGGGGAGCGAGGCGAAGATCTTGGGGCGATCAGGAGGCCTCGAGGCTGCTTAAATAGCCAAGGGGGAGAGGGTGCCGCGCTACGTCACCGCGGACGCGTGGCCGGCGCCGCGGACGCGTGCTCGCGTGCATGAGCTCGGAGGCAAACAACGAAGGAGGAGCAGTGGGGGCTCTCACGGGGCAGAGGAGGCCAAGGGGGCGCAGGGAGGAAGACGACGGCGACGACGGATCCAAAATGCTACTGTGCTCTCGTGGGCGTTCAACGGCGAGCGTCGGTGAGGAAGCTGCCGAAGGGGGAGAGGGGTCCAGGGGAACGGCGACGATGAGAGGAAGCCAATGGACATGCTCACGAGCGCAAAGACAGCGAGAGGTGGAGGGGGTCCAGCACAAACAGCCACTGGACGCGCTCATGGCATGCCAAAACGGTGGTCACCACCAGTGCTGGCATGTGGGGGAGGCAAAAAGCTGGCAAATGTTGTCTAGGGCGTAGTCCATCCAGGGTAGGTCTCAACTACGGTGGTAACTTGGTTAAACAGGCTCTGGTTAAATGGTTACTGATCTCTGAAGTTTACTGCAGTAAACTTTATCAGTTCAATGTGATCAACAGGGATATGCTATGGGCCAAATAAGTTGTCTGGGGTGTTTAGGCTAGGAAGGACTACAGTCCTGGAGGTTTTGAGGGTAAATGGACCAAGACTGAATATAGTAGCTTTGCAACTGCCAAAATGGTCCATAAAATAGATTATGATGATGCACTCACATGGAGTGTCAACTTGGGCTAATATAGGGCAAAGCTGAGTCATTTGGTCATATCAAGATGCTCACAAAGTATCTCACCATTTGGCAACGCCAAAATGGTACTTGCTTCACAAACATCTCCCCTGGACAGAAACTTGGAATAATATTGGTGATCTAATGGATCAATTAAATGATGCCAAAATGGGTGGAGAGATTTTTTATGGGTATAAGAATGATCTGGTAATTTATCAGGATTTTTGAAGCAATATAAAATACACTTGCTTCACAACCTGAAAATATTGCCAGAAATAAAGATTTTCTCCTGTGCTCACATAGATGATTGGATGGAGATGAAAATAGGTGGAAGGGGTTAATATGAGCACATTAAGCACTGTGCAAAATTTCAACTCATTTGGGTACTCCTAGCTAGTACTTCCTTCACAAAGCCTTCTGTCTGACAAAAACTTTGAAAATTCACTGAGGAAGATTGGCTAGGCAAATAAATTTGAACTTGTGCATGAGGCAATTATTTGGACATATAAACATGCCCAAAAAGGTTGGGAGCCACTAGGAAAAATATAAATGACACTTCCTTCACAAAGTGCCATTCAGGGCAGAATAGAAAAAGGAATATTGGGGAATTAGTTTTTAATATGGCAATGAAAAGTTTTGCCATATTTGATCAAGATATGACCGAAACAATTCATGAGAATTATTTGAGAAGGAGTGATGGAAATATAGGTTTCTTCACAACCTAGGGCAATTTGAGTTATTCCTTTAATAGAAAAGGAATATTCCCAACAAAAAGAATATTGGGATTTGGGCTAGGATGGAAATGATAGGTCTAGGGATAGATTTGGGAATGACAAGCCACTCTGGAAGCAAAGAAGAGGGCATCTTCTTCAGTTTCCAGACCACAGAGCCACGGAAAAAGAAAACTCAGGCAAAAACCTCGGAAAAACAAAAGAAAAAGAAAGGGCCAAAAATCAGGCTGTCACAAACCTTACCCCCTTAAAGAAATCTCATCCTCGAGATTTGGTTGCTCAGGGAACTAGTATGAATATTCTAACTTAAGGAAACTGTTTCCAACTCGGGTATCCTTTTTCCTTTATTGTTGTTCCCATTAAATTTTTATCTGAATGCCCTGGGGTGGTTTGATTCACTGTATCCTCCTTCTGACAGATCTTACCTTGCTTGTTCATGCTTATAGAGGCTCCAATATCTTTTTAGATCTGCTGACTAGCTGAGTGTGATTTAATTATCACGACTGAAGTATATGTCCGTCTCACATATCCAAAAGTGATTTCCGTTGGGTGTGCCACCCAGCACTGACAACCTTTCATGTAATGATGATCAGAATTTTCTGATGAAAACTCAAGCTCTGACTCATTGCATTGGGTTTCTCCACTAAATGCAAGTCCTTTGGGTTCCAAACCGTGAGTTAAAACATAACCGTTTCCTGACAGATTCTGACTCATCGTAGAACTTTCTGAATCATCTTAACTGGTTCGACTGTCGTGAGTATCGGATCCGTACCAAATATTTGGTTGTCTCCTGTCGCGGCCAGCATAAAGGGTTTGGCCTGTAAGATAATATCTGCAGACTTGACGGACGGTTATCCATGAAGATTCATAAAAGTGAGGACTCAGGCTTCCAGACTATTATTCCTCATGCCGATTACTCATGCTGTAGGCATATCCATGTGGATAAATACTTACTTAGACTGTCCGGGGGATCTGCACCATGACGGTCATGCAACAATTTTCATACCTGTATCACTGGTCTTGCTCCTTCATTATTGTTTTCTTGGACTAGATCCTTGGCTGAAAGAGCTGGGCCATATTGTTTCTTCGTATGACCATAGGTACTATCGGTGCAGTTTTTCGGCAATTATAGTTTATCCTCATTTTTCTGATAAGGTAACCCATTAAATGGCAGGTTCAACACCTCTCAAGTTCTGATCGTTGGGAAATGATCATCTGAAACCCTTGCAAGAAATTGGCAAATAAATCAGTAGCCACCAGAACAGTCTTTACCACTCAGATCTGGGACATTACTGAAATAACTCAACCACGGCTCAGGACAGCCGAAAAAAAAACTCAGAGCATGAGTCCGGGTCGATAAGAAGAAGGTGGCAGCTCCCTAAAATAGCCAAAAAAGCAGCTATAGGGCCACTATCACAAAAAGAAACTCAACAGCTGTATGAGACGGCTGAAAAGCAGCTCAGACTCGTGACAGTCGTTGAAAAGAGAAACAAAAATTAGGCATCCACCCCGGATAGCTAGAAACAGCTCATATCATAGGCGTGGTGCCGTCATTGGAGAAAAAGGGGACAAGGGCTCATCAGGATCATTTTCCAGGTTCACGGGTACTTGTATTGAGCTCATTGACGTCATCAATACTCATAATCCTTTGTCATACTGCTATGTATACTGGCTTTCTTCTATTAACCATCCTCACGTGGTTGTCAGATCCTCATCCGAGTGACTTGTAAGATCTTGATGGTATGCTCATTGCATATATATATGAGGACCTGATTCCGAGACAGACGTGCATTCTGACTGATTCTTGCTTCTGACCAAAATGTTGCGGATTTGATTCTTGGGATTCAGTGCCATATGCTGT
This sequence comes from Triticum aestivum, assembly GCF_018294505.1. Taxonomy (NCBI): domain Eukaryota; kingdom Viridiplantae; phylum Streptophyta; class Magnoliopsida; order Poales; family Poaceae; genus Triticum; species Triticum aestivum. Next base: position 225,705,506 of record NC_057801.1, on the reverse strand, counting down.
CAATTCACAGTGTACTACCTTGTACCAATGTCTTACTGAGGAATATTTGCTGGCTCGTACTCAAAACTTTCATCGGACAGCTTGCTGAAGAAGACTGGGTATCGTGCGTCAGAAACTTACCCCCTAAAGACTTTGCTGGGGAAAGACTCAGTACCTTATGCCAAAAGTCTTCACGGTTTCTTACTGAAGAAGACAGAGTACCTCGCACGGGGAATCATCCACATATCGTACTAAGGAAGATAAATGAATCTTGCCTTGGAAACTTCTCTGGTATTTTGCGAGGGAAGAGTGGGTTGCTTACACCAGAAACTTCTTATTGTGATATGCGGACCGATTTCCACATATACATACCATCTTAATATTTCTGATGTTGATTTCTTGTATGAAACAAGGTTTTACTGGACTATCCTCCTTTCTGAGTATATGCCATATTTTTGCTTGCTTCCAGGTACATCGAGTTCCAAAATCATCCTCAACGAAAAATTAAACTTGTATCTGAGCCATACCTTTGATAATATTCTGTCAACCTTGCAGACAATTTATCTTCTTGCTGATTTAATCATTTTGTTGTGATGAGTGCACTCTAATGCAAACTTGATACTGACGGTCCACCCAGGATTTCTTTTGCATTCAGACGAGATATTAGAATTTTCATTGCAGTCTGCCGATAATTCCATTTTGTTTAGCTGAATTCCCAAATATATGCATTTGGTCACGCAGGTGCTGCCGTGGTAGGTGTAGAAGCCACTGCATCTTGTACTTGTTTAGGCCTCCACACTTGTTTTGTAGGCACCATGGGCCGAGTGTCATTGAACAACTTATCCCTTTGCTTCTCGGCCTCTTGTTCTGTCATCTCTTGACTCCTTAACCTCTGTAGTTTCCTCTTTTGTGTCTTTGTTAGCCTTGGAGGGCACCACTTTGGCTGAGTGTATTTAGGATCTCTCGTCTTTACTTGGCTGGTGCTTGCTTCATGGTCATTAGCCGAGTGCTTTGGCGCGATAGCAAGTATCGGCTCAATCGGATTGCTATGCATAATCGACTGTTGTATGGTGAATGTTTTGGTGCCCAACATGAGTGAGTCGGCATTGATTTTCCCTTGCCTTTGCTTGACTCGACCGCTGCAGCACTTGGCGACTTAACACGCCATCCTTGCTTGCCGACCCTTTTTTGATTATCTTGCACTGGCCGATTGACACCATTTTTCAAACGGCCTCGTGTGGGATAAGAAAGTCTGTCATGAACGGGCCTCCTTGGTTCTGCCCAACCTGGATGAAAAGCATTAGGGGCCATTGGGGGCTGCCACCATCCTCCATTGAAGTCTCCCACGTAGTATGGCACATAGGGGGGTGGCGGCATCCATGGTCCCGGCGCCCACGACCCATATGGCCTTGCATGATTCAAGTCCAACTAAGAAGTGTCGCAGACGATGCAATAGCTGTCGCATCGTCCTCCTTTGGTCACGCAGGTGCTGCCGTGGTAGGTGTAGAAGCCACTACATCTTGTACTTGTTTAGGCCTCCACACTTGTTTTGTAGGCACCATGGGCCGAGTGTCATTGAACAACTTATCCCTTTGCTTCTCGGCCTCTTGTTCTGTCATCTCTTGACTCCTTAACCTCTGTAGTTTCCTCTTTTGTGTCTTTGTTAGCCTTGGAGGGCACCACTTTGGCTGAGTGTATTTAGGATCTCTCGTCTTTACTTGGCTGGTGCTTGCTTCATGGTCATTAGCCGAGTGCTTTGGCGCGATAGCAAGTATCGGCTCAATCGGATTGCTATGCATAATCGACTGCTGTATGGTGAATGTTTTGGTGACCAACATGAGTGAGTCGGCATTGATTTTCCCTTGCCTTTGCTTGACTCGACCGCTGCAGCACTTGGCGACTTAACATGCCATTCTTGCTTGCCGACCCTTTTTTGATTATCTTGCACTGGCCGATTGACACCATTTTTCAAACGGCCTCGTGTGGGATAAGAAAGTCTGTCATGAACGGGCCTCCTTGGTTCTGCCCAACCTGGATGAAAAGCATTAGGGGCCATTGGGGGCTGCCACCATCCTCCATTGAAGTCTCCCACGTAGTATGGCACATAGGGGGGTGGCGGCATCCATGGTCCCGGCGCCCACGACCCATATGGCCTTGCATGATGCTGAAATTCTTCCCGAGGAGGTGACCTTGAGCACTTCAAATTTGATGACCGGTTAGAGCTAGAGCCGGCTGGATGATTGGCATACTAGGACAACAACATATCAAAAGTTGGCTTGATTTTCTTGCGCTTCACTTTAGCTTCATTTGTCTTCCACTTGTCAACTTCTGGATCCTTGGGCTTGACAAATTTAACACGATTATTTTCTTGCACTTGCGGTTGCCCCCCGAGTGTAGGATTCTTGATGGTGATTTTGATTATCTCCTTGCCACCGGGTTGCTTGTCAAGCACAACCTGTCTCCCCAAGACCTTGTCGCCCTCCTTGTCTTTCCTGGGCTCACCAACAATGACATTAGCTTTATTAGCAGATTCGGCAACCTCCGGCCAAATGAGTAGTTTCTTCCCCTCCAACTCCATGGTATTCATTGGAAAGGGCTGTTTATCAACTTGCATCTCAGAAAAGTTCAGTCGTTCGTCATTAATGGTCGATTGTATCTGCCGTCGAAAAACATTGCAATCATTAGTAGCATGAGAAAAAGAATTATGATACTTGCAATAAGCGCGTCGTTTCAGCTCTTCAAATGGTGGTAAAGTATGAGATATTCTAATAATCTTAGCCTGCAGCAAAGCATCAAATATTCTATCACACTTAGCAATGTTAAAAGTAAACTTCATCTCTTCATCACGATTCTTATGAATCGGTTTCAGATCATTGCAAGTAAAGGGTTTGGCCTTAGACGACCAAACAAATTCAGTAGCAAAAACATCACTCTCATCGTCCGAGTGATCACTATCATATTCCACCATATTCATCTTTGGACGATCGGCTTTGTATCTATGCACTTCTTTGAGGTCTTTGCTTTGGCTTTCCTGAGCCAAAGCCCTTTGTAAGACTTGGTTGATATTTAAGAACTCATACTCTTCTAGCTTTTCTCTAATGGGAGTCCTCAAACCACTCAGCACTAGGTCTACTAAGCCTCTCTCGGTTATCACCAAACTAAAACACCGGTTTTTTGTTTCTCTAAATCTCTTGACGTAATCGGAGACTGATTCATCATGCTTCTGTTTAATCGATGTTAGATGTGACAACTTGAGTTCGTTGTCGCTGCTATAAAAGTGATCATGAAACTTCTGCTCTAGCTGCGACCAAACCTGAATGGAACCATGTGGTAAAGAAGACAACCATGAAAATGCAGTACCAGTTAATGATAAAGGAAATAAACGCACTTTCAATTCATTCAATGAGCCTGCCTCACCCAATTGTGCTAAATATTGACTAACATGCTCCCATGTGGTTTTTGTGCCTTCTCCGTTAAATTTAACAAAATCTGGAATTTAATATCCTGGAGGGCACTGGATGGCATCAAAGTACTCGGGGTACGGCTTTTGGTAAATCCGATTCCGAGGTAACTCAACTCCAAAATACTCTCGAAGCATCTTAGCCATCTCCTCTCTAAGATTAGCTAGACCATCATCCATGATGGATGATGAAGCTTGTGGCAGTGGCATAGGAGGTGTAGGGTTACTAGCTGTAGGTAGGAATTGTGGCATGTATGTCGACCCATAATTTAGTAGTGGTCGAGTGGTTGTAGCTGTAGGTAGGGTTTGGTTCGGTGTTGCCACCGAACCTGGCATGCTTATAATAGGGTTGATGGGTGCAGTCACAATCTGATTTGTTTGGGTAGGATAATAAGCCATCGGCACGGGAGGCTCCGGTGCAATAGGTAAAGCCAGATTAGGGTTTTGCACACTAGCAGCTACACCATCATTACCACTAGACAATTGAGATGTATTCTTATGACCATTAGTATTTTCTATGAAAGTTTGATAGACTAGATTGTTACCATCAGCAATACGACTTTCAATCTCAGCCCACTGCTCAGGAGAAAAGGCAGTACTTACAGAGGGTTTAACCTGCTCGGCTTGAAGAGGAGGGAACTTGATTTCTTCAATTGGAGTGATGTTGCCTTGGCGATCCTTCTTGAACTTTGCAAGGAACTCCTGAAAGTCCTTATCCTCGCGCACCTTCTTGTACTCCTCATAGACTTGGCGATGATCGGCCGATATCTCATCAAGACTGGGCTTAATGATGTTATCGGCGTCTACCTCAGATGGCTTGGGAAGATCAGACATGGTGGATGATGAGGATTGATCTTGATTCCCCAGCGGAGTCGCCAAAAAGTGTGTTGACACACGAACACCTCACGTGTACCCTCGACGCCGGGGGTGATGCACTGCAGCTCACGTCGAGGGAGACCCGACCGACAGCGCGATACGCAAGACAGTCGACGGGCGCTTTTGCAGACCCGAAAGCCCCACACCCCCGGGAGGGACCCCGTCAGGGAGGGCGGCGGCTATGGGCTGCCCTAGGTCGATTCGCTCGCCCCTAGAGCCTCGGGGTTCGCAGCTCTCAAACACGAAGAACAGCGAAGAACGAGAGAGAAAAAACAATGGAGAGATAAAACGTAGATGAAAAAGTAGTATATTTATTTGTTCGACTGTGTGTTGTTCAATCGGCCGTCACCCCCAACATATATAAGAGGCGGTTGGACTTCCCGTACAAGAAAAGGACTCATCTAGGCTTTCCTTACAAGAAAATTGCATCAATTCACGTCCAAAACCCTAGTCAAATTCGGACTGGTTTTATCCGAACTTTCCAAAACTGTTCGGTTTAAACTGATTGTACCTTGCTGGTCCTTTTTGTGATGGCAAACAAACTCGGATGGAAACGAGTTCAAAAGCAATCTTGACCGTTTCAACGAGACGAACATCTTTCATGTTGAACGTTTTTTCATTAGAGGTCATCCCAAGGATCAAATCGCTCATGCAAAATAGCAAATTATTCACGCATCTCATCAGACACACCCACATATGTGTCTGGTTCCGGGCGTCATATTTTGCTCGCTGGAGGGTCTCGTTGTGGGGCTCTAACTTTTGCATACGACCTTGTATTGCGACAATCTTTATATCAAAATCAGTCGTTTCGACGAGATGAAGACAATTCGTGTAGATAATTCTTCCATACGAGGCCGTCTTGAGGGCTTAATCAGCCGAACAGTGTTCTGAATACAAAATCCAGTACTTTGAGCACAACTTCGGCCTTAGAGATGAGGTCGGATGGCTATGACTTAAACATCAAAGTTGTTCCTCTCGGCGATGTGAAACTTTCCATGCTAAAAACCCTCTCACTCAAAGCCATCCCATTTTCTTTTTATGTCATGCCAAAATATGGTGTCAACAAGCGCTACACCAAGTGCTAGCTTAGCCAGATAGCAACCTGGACTAGCTCGGAGGCGAGGATGTACTCGGTAATCCTGCAGTGGGACACGAAGGTCACAACCACATTATTATCAAGCGGACGAAAAAAGATCCGTACTCGTCCAAGAAATAGGATTGCGGGGAAAAACTGAGGCTGCTGACATTGCCATTTTTTGATAACTAAGATCATTAAGGGTTGCCAACACGACAAAAACAAAAGAACGATCCGGGATAGAGGCATGTCCATCACCGAATTGATAGCCGGGACTGAAGGAAAGACATCATGGCGATACCTGAGCACTATTTTTGCAAACAGTGTCGGGATCACTTGGCATCACACTGCTGGGACAGAAATGACACCAAACACCGAAAGAAAAAGGGAACTAGAGAAATGCAAAGGTTGAGCTGTAGTGGATCTGAACCGATGCCAGCTACACTCACCAGATAAACTGTTAGCGACTAAATAATAATCTATATGCATGCTATGTGACAAACAAATGCAGCAATCAAGTGCAACAAACCAACTGGGGTCTATACTACCGCTTTCTAATGTTCGCGCGGTCTAGGGTGTCCTATAGCCAGACCTGCTCTGATACCAAGCCCGTGGCACCCGTCTCAGAGAAAACCCGGAACGCCCCGTATTCTAGCCCAGAGATCGAGATGAAGTCTTATGGAATACGTCACTTCTTAGCATAGAACAAACCAGCTCTTTATTATAATCTATTTGGGTATAATGATTACATTGGCACGGCGACACTACGCCTACCACTGTTGCTCTATGCAAGCAGCAGAACAACACGATGCAGTGGATGAACTCTAGCAGCGGAACAACGACGATGGTGGTGAACTCCACTCCGCAGGGACTTTGGCTAGAACGCTTATCCTAGCTCACACGAACGGAAACCACGACAAGCAAGCAATCAAATCTGGCATGACCTGCAAACTGGCATGACACGCCAGGTCAGTACATTGAATGTACTTGTAAGCTCACAATAACCAGAAGCATTCAAGACAAACAACAGCATGGCAATTACAGGTTAAACAAGAATTATCATGAGATCATCAGAATAAGATGGCATGACCAACATAAACATGATACATCTAACACAACATGAACATATTAATCCAACAATACTAGCATGCAACATGATGGCACTATATGCACCACTTATTCTGCTCTGGTTACCTCGTAACCAACACATGCATCACTTACCAACCTTGGACATCACACGATCATCTCAGGATCAAATCAAGCTTGGTATAAACAATACCGTAGTAATCAATAAATTACGACAAGGAGCTTGATTTTTACCCATGACTCTCGCACAACATCACGAATATACAACAACTCGGTATCCTCGATACCACGGTGATCTTTACGGCGATCACATCCACGACCAACACTTGGTCCCAAACCGTGATCCTTACGGCAATCACAACCACGACCAACACTTAGTCCTAAACTGTGATCCTTACGGCAATCACAACGAACTTATCTCATTGTTATTAAGCACATTATTCTTATTACTGTTGACTCATGGTGTGACCTACTTTCGACCTGGGCCCTTATCCGCGGGCGCGACTATCAATAGATTTAATATACACTCTGCAGAGGTTAGTACACTGTACCCTCACTACGGAAACCATGGCCTCGCACTCCCATTCGGGTGGACCAACGGCATTCCGACAAAACCGATCTACTGCCATGACACTCTCCCGGCCACTCCGACTCACTCCCCTCTGAGCTAAGTCACCCCGTGCCTACCTCAAGACACCTCAAACCACCGTCGTGGCAACGATCCACTCTGGGACCCAAAAACTTAACTCAACAATGGGCACACAAGGCTTATGTCCGCCTACCTGATCTGGGTAGCATGCTCCCATAACCTTCCCTCGTTGGAGGCACCGGCGAGAGGCACGACAATAGACCCAGTTAGGACCGTCCCATACCGGTAAGCGTGGCTGCACTGGTCAACGTCGTTTCAGCGGCACCATGACTCAGCCAATAGTTGTTCAAGTTCAATTTAATCCAGTTAACTTGAATGCAAATATGCTGAGCCATGATAAAATGCATGAACATGATATCAACATAATCATGAGGGTACCACATAACTATCCACCATATCAATAATAAATCATATCCACTGAGCATGGCATACTGACTAGTATGAACATCACCAACATCAACATGTACTACTAGAAAGCATAAACATAAGAAAGGAAATACTAGTAGGTATAACATGATCACAGAGTACAAAACAAAATAGCACAAAAGTGAACATGCAAATCTAAACATTACCGGGACAACGATAACCATCTTTCCAATAGGCAAACATTTAATAAAGATTCAAGTTGAAAACCATGGCTAATGCATGACTATCATGCAATTGGGTATTGTGGCTTGCCTGGGGTGGAAGAAATCACCGGGAGAAAGTGCGAGAAACTCGCGGAACGAATCACCGAAAAATGTTCTCTCTCGGAGGGGGCTGAATAAGGGCAATGGCATAAAGGTCATTTTCACAGTGTCAAACCATAGTGAAAGCATGACCAACTGAAAGGGCTCGACGAGACGAAAAAGTGAGAGTTGGTTTCACCTTATTTGAAGTTACAGATAAAAAGTTATGATAGTTTTCTGCCAGGGACCTCTTTGCAATAAAAATCATCACCAACAGGTCCTTAACAGAAAAACAGAATGCGCACTTGGGGAAATACTTTTTCGGTGGATGAAAACGTAGATGCCCTAATACGTCTTCACTTATCCACGTCAGCATGGACAAGTCAACGCGGGGCCGGCCCTTGGGACGCTGACAGGAGGGGCCCGCGGCCAGCTGGCAGGCTCCAGGGGGGTCAACGCCCCTGTCTTCTTCCTCCCGATGGGGCGCTGGGCATAGGTGAGGCCGCGCACTCCGGCGATGAGTCCGTCCGACTCCGGCCACCACTTAAGCCATGCGACCTACGGGCGAGCTCAAGGGGATGAGCCGCACCCGTTCCCGGTCGTAGAAAGCGCCGAGGGTCACTGGAAGGGGCGGGGCAGGGGACACGGTGGAGGAGGGCTTCGAACGCCGGCGAAGCTACGGGGCTGCAGGGCACTCCGGCAAGGGGCAAGTAGGTGGGGAGGGTCAGGAGGTCGAAGGGACTTCTCCGGTGGCTACAGATAGGAGGGGGAGGGCCGGTATCGAGCCAATTTAGGCCGAGCCCGACGGCGGGCACGGCGGCCAGGGGAGTCGAGGAGAGCGGCTCGAGCTCAATGGAGGGGCTGGGCAGGAGTAGGGGAGCGAGGCGAAGAGCTTGGGGCGATCGGGAGGCCTCGGTGCTGCTTAAATAGCGAAGGGGGAGAGGGAGCCACGCTGGCGTCGCCGCGGACACGTGGCCGGCGCCGCGGACGCGTGCTCGCGTGCATGAGCTCGGAGGCAAACAACGAAGGAGGAGCAGTGGGGGCTCTCACGGGGCAGAGGAGGCCAAGGGGGCGCAGGGAGGAAGACGACAGCGACGAGCGGATCCAAAACGCTACTGTGCTCTCGTGGGCATTCGGCGGCGAGCATCCGTGAGGAAGCTGCCGGAGGGGGAGAGGGGTCCAGGGGAACGGCAACAATGAGAGAAAGCCAAGGGACATGCTCATGAGCGCAAAGACAGCGAGAGGGGGAGGGGGTCCAGCACAAACATCCACTGGATGCGCTCATGGCATGCCAAAACGGTGGTCACCACCAGTGCTGGCGTGTGGGGGTGGCAAATAGCTGGCAAATGTTGTCTGGGGCGTAGCCCATCCAGGGTAGGTCTCAACTACGGTGGTAACTTGGTTAAACAGGGTCTGGTTAAATGGTTAGTGAGCTCTGAAGTTTACTGCAGTAAACTTTATCAGCTCAATGTGATCAAGAGGATATGCTATGGGCCAAATAAGTTGTCTGGGGTGTTTAGGCTAGGAAGGACTACAGTCCTAGAGGTCTTGAGGGTAAATAGACCAAGACTGAATATAGTTGCTTTGCAACTGCCAAATGGTCTAGAAAATAGATTATGATGATGCACTCACATGGAGTGTCAACTTGGGCTAATATAGGGCAAAGCTGAGTCATTTGGTCATATGAAGATGCTCACAAAGTGTCATACCATTTGGCACAGCCAAAATGGTACTTGCTTCACAAACATCTCCTCTGGACAAAAACTTGGAATAATATTGGTGATCAAAAAGATCAATGAAATGATGCCAAAATGGGTGGAGAGATGTTTTATGGGTATAAGAATGATCTAGTAATTTATTAGGATTTTTGAAACAATATAAAATACACTTGCTTCACAAGCTGAAAATATTGCCAGAAACAAAGATTTGCTTGTGTGCTCACATAGATGATTGGATGGAGCTGAAAATAGGTGGAAGGGGTTAATATGAGCACATTAAGCAGTGTGCAAAAGTTCAACTCGTTTGGGTACTCCTAGCTAGTACTTCCTTCACAAAGCCTTCTATCTAACAAAAACTTTGAAAATTCACTGAGGAAGATTGGCTAGGCAAATAAATTTGAACTTGTGCATGAGGCAATTATTTGAACATATAAACATGCCGAAAAAGGTTGGGAGCCACTAGGAAAAATATAAATGACACTTCCTTCACAAAGTGCCATTCAGGGCAGAATAGAAAAAGGAATATTGGGGAATTATTTTTGAACATGGCAAAGAAAAGTTTTGCCATATTTGATCAAGATCTGACCCAAAAAATTCATGAGAGTTATTTGGGAATTTTTGGAGTGATGAAAATATAGGTTGCTTCACAACCTAGGGCAATTTGAGTTATTCCTTTAATAGAAAATGAATATTCCCAACAAAAAGAATATTGGGATTTGGGCTAGGGTGGAAATGACAGGTCTAGATAAAGATTTGGGACTGACAAGCCACTCTGGAAGCAAAGAAGAGGGCATCTTCTTCAGTTTCCAGACCACAAAGCCACGGAAAAAGAAAATCAGGCAAAAACCTCGGAAAAACAAAAGAAAAAGAAAGGGCCAAAAATCAGGCTGTCACAAACCTTACCCCCTTAAATAAATCTTGTCCTCGAGATTTGGATGCTCAGGGAACTAGTATGAATATTCTAACTTAAGGAAACCGTTTCCAACTCGGGTATCCTTTTTCCTTTATTGTTGTTCCCATTAAATTTTTATCTGAATGGCCCTGGGGTGGTTTGATTCACTATATCCTCCTTTTGACAGATCTTACCTTGCTTGTTCATGCTTATATAGGCTCCAATTTCTTTTTAGATCTGCTGACTAGCTGAGTGTGATTTAATTATCACGACTGAAATATATGTCCGTCTCACTGATCCAAAAGTGATTTCCGTTGGGTGTGCCACCCGGCACTGACAACCTTTCATGTAATGATGATCAGAATTTTCTTATGAAAAATCAAGCTCCGACTCATTGCATTGGGTTTCTCCACTAAATGCAAGTCCTTTAGGTTCCAAACCGTGAGTTAAAACATAACCGTTTCCTGACAGATTCTGACTCATCGCAGAAGTTTCTGAATCATCTTAACTGGTTCCACTGTCGTGAGTATCGGTTCTGTACGAAATATTTGATTGTCTCCTGTCGCGTCCAGCATAAAGGGTGTAACGCCCTCGATGCGGCTATATCTCCCACGTGTCGAAGCACGACTTAGAGGCATAACCGCATTGAAAGCAATGTCGCAAGTGAGGTAATCTTCACACAACCCATGTAATACATAAGGGAAAGAGATACATAGTTGGCTTACAATCGCCACTTCACACAATTACATGAATAAAGCATTACATCATCCAGATACAATCAAGGTCCGACTACGGAACCAAAATAAAAGAAGAACCCCAAATGCGACAAAGGTCCCCGATCGACCCCAACTGGGCTCCACTACTGATCAACTAGAACAAAACAACACAAAGGCCAAGTTCTTCATCGAGCTCCTCCTTGAGCTTGGTTGCGTCACCTGCTCGGTAACATAGGCACCTGCAAACTGGTTTTGGAAGTATCTGGTGAGTCACGAGGACTCAGCAATCTCGCACCCGCGAGATCAAGACTATTTAAGCTTATGGGTAAGGTAAAGGCATGAGGTGGAGCTGCAGCAAGCGACTAGCATATATGGTGGCTAACATACGCAAATGAGAGCGAGAAGAGAAGGCAAAGCACGGTCGATAAAAGTATGATCAAGAAGTGATCCTATAGCAACCTACGTCAAGCATAACTCCAACACCGTGTTCACTTCCCGGACTCCGCCGGAAAGAGACCATCACGGTTACACACACGGTTGATGTATTTTAATTAAGATCAACTTCGGGTTTTCTACAACCGGACATTAACAAATTCCCATCTGCCACATAACCGCGGGCACGGCTCTCGAAAGTTTATACCCTGCAGGGGTGTCCCAACTTAGCCCATGACAAGCTCTCGCGATCAACGAAGGAATAGACCTTCACCCAGGAAGACCCGATCAGTCTCGGAATCCCGGTACATCAAGACATTTCGACAATGGTAAACAAGGCCAGCAAAGCCGCCCGATGTGCCGACAAATCCCGATAGGAGTCGCACGTACCTCGTTCTCAGGGCACACCGGATAGGTCAGCCTACGAGTAAAACCAGCCCTCGAGTTGCCCCGAGGTGGCCCCGCAGTCTGCCCGTTTCGGACCAACACTCGAAGGAGCACTGGCCCGGGGGGGGGCTAAAATAAAGATGACCCTCGGGCTCCGGAAACCCAAGGGAAAAAAGGGCTAGGTGAGGCAAATGGTAAAACCAAGGTTGGGCCTTGCTGGACAAGTTTTATTCAAAGCGAACTGTCAGGGGGGTCCCATAAATCACCCGACCGTGTAAGGAACGCAAAATCCAGGAACATAACACCGGTATGACGGAAACTAGGGCGGCAAGAGTGGAACAAAACACCAGGCATAAGGCCGAGCCTTCCACCCTTTACCAAATATATAGATGCATTAATAATATAAGAGATATTGTGATATCCCAACAAAAACCCTGTCCACCATGGAGCAATCTTCAACTTCACCTGCAGCTAGCAACGCTATAAGAGGGGCTGAGCAAAGCGGTAACATAGCCAAACAACGGTTTGCTAGGAATGGTGTCAAAGGTTAGAGGTTCATGGCAATTTGGGAGGCTGACAAGCAAATGGTAGGCATCGTAGCATTGGCATAGCAAAAGAGCGAGCAAACTAGCATAGCAAAGATAGTAGTGATTTCGAGGGTATGGTCATCTTGCCTGAAATCCCGCAAGGAAGAAGAACGAATCCATGAAGAAGACAAACGAACGTAGTCGAACGAATCCTCACAACTCCGGAACGAAACCGAAGCTAACGAGAGAAGCAAACCGGAAAGAAGCAAACAACATGGTAAACAACCATCACATAATCATGGCATGATGCACAACCAAGTATGATGCATGTACGATTTAATGAGGCATGGCATGGCAAAGTGCAACAAACAATACTACAAGTTAAGTGGAGCTCAATATGCAACGAGTTGCATAGTGACGGAACGCCACATCAATTATTTAGTTCTCTCTCGGTTATGAACAAGACAAGATTAAATGTTGATTAACATGGCAAGAGGTGAAGCATAATTAAACTAACTATTTAGGCAAGTTTAAATGAGGCCGGAACAACAACCAACAATTCCGGAAAATCCCCATGTTATTTAGCAATTTAATGCAACAACAATTTTAAGCATTTAAATTGTTATTATCATGATGCGGATGACATGCACAAGTTATATGCAATTTTTATGAAAATGTTGGCAAGAGCACGTTATGAAGCATTTGTCGCCATGGCGGAAGGAAAAAGGTGCCACGGCGGTGAAACGGAAATGGTGCCACGGCAACATATCCGAAAATGATGCCACGGCAACATATCGGTTCCGGTAGCTCACGGAGATACCGGTGCAAAAGGAGGCGTGACGTGAGCAAGTCATGCAAGATGGTGGGGTGATCCCGACTATCGGGTTCCCACGGGACGGTGGCATGGCAATAGAGGAACGTGCAAAGACAATCGGACACGGTGCACACACGAGCATCTCATGCAACACACATGCATTCGTTCACGGGCGTCGTCTTGGCGGTTATACCTTTGAATCGTGCATCAACGAAGCGGATCGAGTTCGGCGAAGGAAGTAGTCGTTCACGGCCGTAGTGGAGGTAGACGTTCATGTGGCGACGTAGCGGAAGTAATGGTACATGGCGGCGGCGGTAGTTGTTCAGGGTCTTGCGGGTCATCGTGTAGCCGTACATGTTCGTCGTGGTACACGGTTCAAAGTCGTACATATCCCGTAGATGTTCAGGGTCGCCGTGAGGAACTTGTCGAAACCAGGGTGCATCTTGGCGGTCTCGTCTCGGCCTTCAACCCAAAACAAAGCAAGGCAAAAGACTCGGTGCGGTGGTACTTGGCGGTTCACAGCAAAGAGGAACCATGAAGGGTTGCTTGAGGAAGATCACTGCAGCGAGGCGGTGAGGCCAGGGGAGGCGCAACTGCGAAGCGGGGACTCGGGAGCAGAGGAGGAAGTCGCGGCGCTGGTGCACGGTGAGGTCCCTGCACACGAGGCACCAGCGAACGAAGGCGGGCAGCGAAGGCGCGAAGACGAAGCCCGGTGCAGCGACCAACTCTGGATCGGGAGCTCCTCTCCCGATCTGGAGTGCGAGGGGGCGAGGGTGCGGAGGCAGCGACGGTCGCTGGTCGGCACGAGGGGGTCGTGGGGCACGGGAGGAAGGATGCAGGGGACGGGACGAGGGCATGGTCCCTGCTGGACGGGGCACGACGGCGGCTTGCAGAGGAAGGAGCTGCAGAGGAGAGTCGACGGGGCGGCGGCGCTGTGGAGGTCCGACCGACGCCATGGACGACGCGGCGGCTGCTAGCGATGGGGTTGAGGAGGCCGGGCGAGGCAGATACGACGGGGAGGAGCTGCTGGAGGCGACGCCGATGCACGGGCAGAGGAACAAGGAGCGGAGATGGCGCGGAGCAGCAGCCTCCAGTGTCGCCGGCGCAGTCGCCATGGCCGGGGCCAGGGTAGCGTTCGAGGGGATCGGGCGTGGGGCGCTGCCCCCCTGCGATGCGGTGTGTGTGCGTGGCGGCGCGAGGGAACGAGAGGGATGGAGCGGGGGTACGAGGGGAGATGCTCGCTAGGGTTAGAAGATTTAGGTGGGCTGGGCCTAATGAGGTGGGCTGGATCGAAGGGGTAAGTGGGCTGTGGCGCTGCGCGGAGAGGAGCTGGGCCTCGGCTGGAACTCTCTCTCCCCCTCTGGTGTTTCTTTTCTCAATTTCCTCAAACAGAAAATAAGAGAGAAAATCTCAGAGATAAAAGGGAAGGCGTGAGAGAGATATGAGAATATATCCGGAGTCCAGAGTTTGTGTAGAATTTTAATAAATTGCTTTGGGCATTTTTAAGGATATAAAAATAATTCAAGTTTGAATTGAGTTCAAACTTGAGCCATTTTTGAACCCAACCAAAACAACTCCAAAACTGATTATATTTGGCAGAGGTATAAGGCATGGAGCACTAGCATTATAAAAAGAATGAACATTAATGGGGCAGGGAAGAACTCGCTTGCATAAAGAAGTAAAAGAAGAGGAAGAAGAAGGTGATGGTGCAAGGCTAGGTTTGAGAGGGATAGCAAAGGGGTTGATACATACGACATGAAAGTAACATGTAACATAAGGATGAATGCAATGCACATGATGCTATGAGATGAAATGCCTGACATGAATAAAAAGCAAAACAAAAGACAAAAACCCACCCACGAAGGAAAAATCAAAACACATCTCCGGAAAAAGCAAGAGTAGGAGTTACAGATATGGAAAGTTGCATCCGGGGCGTTACAACACTCCACCACTACGAGAGGATCTCGTCCCGAGATCTAGAATGGCACCGGAGAGAAACGGACGAGGAAGAGAAGAGGTAAAACTAAGTTGCTTCTTTGACGAACGAGTGAAACCACGAACTTTGAGAGGTTGAGCAATTTAAAAGAAAGAGTATAACAGCGATGAACGAGATTGCAAACAATCCGTTAGGAAAGAGGAACAAGGAACATAACGAGAACTTGAAGGTTGAAAAGAAATGAATCAAGAGTTTAATTGACAAGATAGAATTTGAAACCACTCCGGTTAAAACTAGATAGAGGAGGAATAAGATTGATATAATTTGGGCAGCACTCCGACTGTAAATGGAAGGAATTGAACATGAACTTGACAAGATGAGAGGATACTTGATGAAAACAACAACACACTGCAACTGGAATTGAAAGAATGGCACAAAGGGTAAGAAAGATTTCAGACAGCAGTCCGGTTGAGAAGAGGGCAAAACTTGATGAGATGAAAGAACTTGAAGAGATGACACAACACTCCGGTTAACTGGATAAGCATGAAAAGAACATGATCCCCAAAATGATATAAAGGGTCAAAGAAAACATCCCAATGCCTTCGGGACAAATGAAAGAGTGGAATCGAGAGAACAGCGAAGAGAATAACAACTTCTATCACAATTGAATTTGAAAGAGCCTCCTTAAAAAGAAGGATTGAACGGAGTTGTTAGAAAACCAACAACGAAAAGAATAAGCTTGTAGTGGACTTATTGAAACATCTCAACATTCTGAGGTGACAAATGGCCACTAAAGGGAGCCATTGATTTGAGTGAGAGCACCAAGGCGATGAAAACTTCTTTCACCAAGAGGATAGGAGAAAACTTGGATCATTGATAAGCACCATAATAGCAACATTCCTTAGGGAAGGCTTTTGGTGAAAACATGACACAAGATAAATCCAACGAAGAGATTGATGGATTTAAAATACCTCATTCTTGACAACATGTGAATCATGGAATATGAACTCAAATTATCAAGAATGACATAATACCACCTCCAAAATATGGTAGAAAGAATTGCACTCCGGATTACCATATGAAGAAAACTTGAGCTCCTTAGGAAAGAATCTCGATGAAAACTTTGAGAAGGGGATTAAATCCTTGATGAACCATCATGTAGAACCTCCATGAAGAACTCCGGTAAACAAAAGGAATGAAAAGAAAGAGAAATTGAAAACACAAGGTGAATCCTTGCAATGATTTAGATGGATCTCCGTGATAATTAGAGCTTGGAACTCCGGGAAAAAGAGAAGATGAAACAAATGAAACCGAGAATTTTAAGGGCCTCCGGAATAAAGAATTAATCACTTGGATGAACAAGAATAAGAATTATGTTATGCTTATCCTTCACCAATTAAATTGATGACAATCAACGGATTTGGCATACTACTTATTCCCGTAGAAAGGATTAAAAGAGATGTATCAAAACTTGAGAAGGTCTTCAACGAACCACCGGTAGGATTGGAACAACAAATGAATTGATATGATGAACAAGGAAGAGAGATCTTGAAAGAACCACCGTAAGAATTGAAAATGATCGAAGTAGGGGTGCATCACTGGTAAGAATTAGCAAATGAACGAAGGTGCTTGAGACGAACTAGATACATGAGAACAAAGAGATCAAGAACTGATTAGAGGATATTCGATTGATGCACCGGCAAGATAGGAGATTGATAACTGACAGCTGAGAATGAATAAATCTGAATTGATGGACTCCGGATGACAAACTGAGAAGACTCTTGAATATCTCCTGATGGGTGAAAAGATTCTCACAATCGAAAACAATTATGAGAGGATGGCAACAAGCTAGCACCATGAATCTTGAAGAGAATAGAGCAAGATTAAAGAGAAACACTTCTTCGGTCTTCAAATGATGAGAATGACAGCGAGAAACACCACCAAAAATTATTGAGGCACACCGGAAGAATCAAAAGCGAAGAGGTTGAGCCAACTATGAAAAGAATTTGAAAGATCTTGGAGAAAAGCATTTGACTGATGATAACTCATTCTTACGTCAAACTTGGAGAAGAATTTAGGATAGCTCTGGGAAAATAGAAGAGTCAGGTAAGATCCTGGGAAAAGACCTGTGGGTTAGGGCCCACTCAAAAGAAAACACCGTTGAAATGATTTTTAAAGAGAAATTGCATCGGTTGAATTAAATGTCTTGAATGATATAACAACCTCGAAATATCTTGAAGGGATTGAGAATGGAAACGCAAGTCTTGTGAGATATCTTCAGCACTCCAGAACAAATGAATAGGAAGAAGTGAATGATTAAGAGGTGCATCGGTATGAGAAAGCATTAGAAACGAGGAAAGGAGTATGATGAATATCGAAAGCTTGAATAGGATCCACCGGAGAAGAAACAACAATGAAGGATGATGAACTTGAAGCTGTTGAGCATCTTCATGGGAAATCACCGGATAAGAACATTGATTGAAAAGAGTGAAGAGACTTCACATGAATAAATGGATATATGGTTAAGAAATCTGTGTCCTTAAAGAAAAGGGTGGGAGGGTGGGGAGAAACAAAGACAACTTGGGATGAATGAAACAAACACCGTTGAGAAAACTTAGAAATGATCTTGCGGATGGGGAGAATGATCGGATCTACTTGAAGAGAAACACGCCGGTTGAAAAGGATTGACATGACAATCTCGATTGTCGAGAAGGATTGGTATTCACATCGGAGTATGATAACACCATTTAGGAAAAGGTATGGATTCAACATTTGACTTCGAAGCAACTCGAATACCACCATTAAAACAAAACAAAGGATTTGGCTTGCAGAATAAGCCGGAACAAATACATATGATAGAGATTTACCCAATCCCATATCATGCATCTGTCGGAAAGATATTCTAGGAGCTACTTGAATTCCCACCTATAAAACTCCCGAAACTTTCTGGTTATGCAATCTGGTGTTGGGGATACAGGGGAAGCAATATATCTCACCCAAACTAACAAATCCTACATCCAGCTGTATCCATCCTTCAACACATAACCAAGAAACCTTCGGAAATCGTCTACCTCAACCTTCGAAAAGCATCCGTTATACAAGTCATGGCAATCCTCCCGTACTCACCTCAGTACTGGGTTATCGGGGTTATCTCACCAACAACTGCATAAAAGAGATTTTTGATGTCGGCGTACTAAACTCAGGTATTCCAGAACTGCAACGATAAAATTATGACGACAACACCTCAGAGCTCAACTCCCCGGGACACTTCCACTAAACCCCTGACAGGAGGCACCAAGACAATGTTCTCATCATAAAACCATCGGAACGATTCCAAGATACCCGCGTGATCCTAAAAAAAATTTAGTGAAATTTGAGAAGAGAAGAGTCAAAACTCTACGTCAGGATACCTCACCAGAGCTATGAAGGGACTGAGGAGTAAAAAGAATTCCTAACTCTCCGATATATATAATCCTAAATGACTCAAAACATTTTTCTAGACACAACTCAGCCGCTAAAAACGATCAAGCAGTGGGGCTCCTGAGGTCGGGGAAGGCTCTGATTACCAACTTGTAATGCCCTCGATGCGGCTATATCTCCCACGTGTCGAAGCACGACTTAGAGGCATAACCGCATTGAAAGCAATGTCGCAAGTGAGGTAATCTTCACACAACCCATGTAATACATAAGGGAAAGAGATACATAGTTGGCTTACAATCGCCACTTCACACAATTACATGAATAAAGCATTACATCATCCAGATACAATCAAGGTCCGACTACGGAACCAAAATAAAAGAAGAACCCCAAATGCGACAAAGGTCCCCGATCGACCCCAACTGGGCTCCACTACTGATCAACTAGAACGAAACAACACAAAGGCCAAGTTCTTCATCGAGCTCCTCCTTGAGCTTGGTTGCGTCACCTGCTCGGTAACATAGGCACCTGCAAACTGGTTTTGGAAGTATCTGGTGAGTCACGAGGACTCAGCAATCTCGCACCCGCGAGATCAAGACTATTTAAGCTTATGGGTAAGGTAAAGGCATGAGGTGGAGCTGCAGCAAGCGACTAGCATATATGGTGGCTAACATACGCAAATGAGAGCGAGAAGAGAAGGCAAAGCACGGTCGATAAAAGTATGATCAAGAAGTGATCCTATAGCAACCTACGTCAAGCATAACTCCAACACCGTGTTCACTTCCCGGACTCCGCTGGAAAGAGACCATCACGGTTACACACACGGTTGATGTATTTTAATTAAGATCAACTTCGGGTTTTCTACAACCGGACATTAACAAATTCCCATCTGCCACATAACCGCGGGCACGGCTCTCGAAAGTTTATACCCTGCAGGGGTGTCCCAACTTAGCCCATGACAAGCTCTCGCGATCAACGAAGGAATAGACCTTCACCCAGGAAGACCCGATCAGTCTCGGAATCCCGGTACATCAAGACATTTCGACAATGGTAAACAAGGCCAGCAAAGCCGCCCGATGTGCCGACAAATCCCGATAGGAGTCGCACGTACCTCGTTCTCAGGGCACACCGGATAGGTCAGCCTACGAGTAAAACCAGCCCTCGAGTTGCCCTGAGGTGGCCCCGCAGTCTGCCCGTTTCGGACCAACACTCGAAGGAGCACTGGCCCGGGGGGGGGGGGGGGCTAAAAAAAAGATGACCCTCGGGCTCCGGAAACCCAAGGGAAAAAAGGGCTAGGGGAGGGAAATGGTAAAACCAAGGTTGGGCCTTGCTGGACAAGTTTTATTCAAAGCGAACTGTCAGGGGGGTCCCATAAATCACCCGACCGTGTAAGGAACGCAAAATCCAGGAACATAACACCGGTATGACGGAAACTAGGGCGGCAAGAGTGGAACAAAACACCAGGCATAAGGCCGAGCCTTCCACCCTTTACCAAATATATAGATGCATTAATAATATAAGAGATATTGTGATATCCCAACAAAAACCCTGTCCACCATGGAGCAATCTTCAACTTCACCTGCAGCTAGCAACGCTATAAGAGGGGCTGAGCAAAGCGGTAACATAGCCAAACAACGGTTTGCTAGGAATGGTGTCAAAGGTTAGAGGTTCATGGCAATTTGGGAGGCTGACAAGCAAATGGTAGGCATCGTAGCATTGGCATAGCAAAAGAGCGAGCAAACTAGCATAGCAAAGATAGTAGTGATTTCGAGGGTATGGTCATCTTGCCTGAAATCCCGCAAGGAAGAAGAACGAATCCATGAAGAAGACAAACGAACGTAGTCGAACGAATCCTCACAACTCCGGAACGAAACCGAAGCTAACGAGAGAAGCAAACCGGAAAGAAGCAAACAACATGGTAAACAACCATCACATAATCATGGCATGATGCACAACCAAGTATGATGCATGTACGATTTAATGAGGCATGGCATGGTAAAGTGCAACAAACAATACTACAAGTTAAGTGGAGCTCAATATGCAACGAGTTGCATAGTGACGGAACGCCACATCAATTATTTAGTTCTCTCTCGGTTATGAACAAGACAAGATTAAATGTTGATTAACATGGCAAGAGGTGAAGCATAATTAAACTAACTATTTAGGCAAGTTTAAATGAGGCCGGAACAACAACCAACAATTCCGGAAAATCCCCATGTTATTTAGCAATTTAATGCAACAACAATTTTAAGCATTTAAATTGTTATTATCATGATGCGGATGACATGCACAAGTTATATGCAATTTTTATGAAAATGTTGGCAAGAGCACATTATGAAGCATTTGTCGCCATGGCGGAAGGAAAAAGGTGCCACAGTGGTGAAACGGAAATGGTGCCACGGCAACATATCCGAAAATGATGCCACGGCAACATATCGGTTCCGGTAGCTCACGGAGATACCGGTGCAAAAGGAGGCGTGACGTGAGCAAGTCATGCAAGATGGTGGGGTGATCCCGACTATCGGGTTCCCACGGGACGGTGGCATGGCAATAGAGGAACGTGCAAAGACAATCGGACACGGTGCACACACGAGCATCTCATGCAACACACATGCATTCGTTCACGGGCGTCGTCTTGGCGGTTATACCTTTGAATCGTGCATCAACGAAGCGGATCGAGTTCGGCGAAGGAAGTAGTCGTTCACGGCCGTAGTGGAGGTAGACGTTCACGTGGCGACGTAGCGGAAGTAATGGTACACGGCGGCGGCGGTAGTTGTTCAGGGTCTTGCGGGTCGTCGTGTAGCCGTACATGTTCGTCGTGGTACACGGTTCAAAGTCGTACATATCCCGTAGATGTTCAGGGTCGCCGTGAGGAACTTGTCGAAACCAGGGTGCATCTTGGCGGTCTCGTCTCGGCCTTCAACCCAAAACAAAGCAAGGCAAAAGACTCGGTGCGGTGGTACTTGGCGGTTCACAGCAAAGAGGAACCATGAAGGGTTGCTTGAGGAAGATCACTGCAGCGAGGCGGTGAGGCCAGGGGAGGCGCAGCTGCGAAGCGGGGACTCGGGAGCAGAGGAGGAAGTCGCGGCGCTGGTGCACGGTGAGGTCCCTGCAGACGAGGCACCAGCGAACGAAGGCGGGCAGCGAAGGCGCGAAGACGAAGCCCGGTGCAGCGACCAACTCTGGATCGGGAGCTCCTCTCCCGATCTGGAGTGCGAGGGGGCGAGGGTGCGGAGGCAGCGACGGTCGCTGGTCGGCACGAGGGGGTCGTGGGGCACGGGAGGAAGGATGCAGGGGACGGGACGAGGGCATGGTCCCTGCTGGACGGGGCACGACGGCGGCTTGCAGAGGAAGGAGCTGCAGAGGAGAGTCGACGGGGCGGCGGCGCTGTGGAGGTCCGACCGACGCCATGGACGACGCGACGGCTGCTAGCGATGGGGTTGAGGAGGCCGGGCGAGGCAGATACGACGGGGAGGAGCTGCTGGAGGCGACGCCGATGCACGGGCAGAGGAACAAGGAGCGGAGATGGCGCGGAGCAGCAGCCTCCAGTGTCGCCGGCGCAGTCGCCATGGCCGGGGCCAGGGTAGCGTTCGAGGGGATCGGGCGTGGGGCGCTGCCCCCCTGCGATGCGGTGTGTGTGCGTGGCGGCGCGAGGGAACGAGAGGGATGGAGCGGGGGTACGAGGGGAGATGCTCGCTAGGGTTAGAAGATTTAGGTGGGCTGGGCCTAATGAGGTGGGTAGGATCGAAGGGGTAAGTGGGCTGTGGCGCTGCGCGGAGAGGAGCTGGGCCTCGGCTGGAACTCTCTCTCCCCCTCTGGTGTTTCTTTTCTCAATTTCCTCAAACAGAAAATAAGAGAGAAAATCTCAGAGATAAAAGGGAAGGCGTGAGAGAGATATGAGAATATATCCGGAGTCCAGAGTTTGTGTAGAATTTTAATAAATTGCTTTGGGCATTTTTAAGGATATAAAAATAATTCAAGTTTGAATTGAGTTCAAACTTGAGCCATTTTTGAACCCAACCAAAACAACTCCAAAACTGATTATATTTGGCAGAGGTATAAGGCATGGAGCACTAGCATTATAAAAAGAATGAACATTAATGGGGCAGGGAAGAACTCGCTTGCATAAAGAAGTAAAAGAAGAGGAAGAAGAAGGTGATGGTGCAAGGCTAGGTTTGAGAGGGATAGCAAAGGGGTTGATACATACGACATGAAAGTAACATGTAACATAAGGATGAATGCAATGCACATGATGCTATGAGATGAAATGCCTGACATGAATAAAAAGCAAAACAAAAGACAAAAACCCACCCACGAAGGAAAAATCAAAACACATCTCCGGAAAAAGCAAGAGTAGGAGTTACAGATATGGAAAGTTGCATCCGGGGCGTTACAACACTCCACCACTACGAGAGGATCTCGTCCCGAGATCTAGAATGGCACCGGAGAGAAACGGACGAGGAAGAGAAGAGGTAAAACTAAGTTGCTTCTTTGACGAACGAGTGAAACCACAAACTTTGAGAGGTTGAGCAATTTAAAAGAAAGAGTATAACAGCGATGAACGAGATTGCAAACAATCCGTTAGGAAAGAGGAACAAGGAACATAACGAGAACTTGAAGGTTGAAAAGAAATGAATCAAGAGTTTAATTGACAAGATAGAATTCGAAACCACTCCGGTTAAAACTAGATAGAGGAGGAATAAGATTGATATAATTTGGGCAGCACTCCGACTGTAAATGGAAGGAATTGAACATGAACTTGACAAGATGAGAGGATACTTGATGAAAACAACAACACACTGCAACTGGAATTGAAAGAATGGCACAAAGGGTAAGAAAGATTTCAGACAGCAGTCCGGTTGAGAAGAGGGCAAAACTTGATGAGATGAAAGAACTTGAAGAGATGACACAACACTCCGGTTAACTGGATAAGCATGAAAAGAACATGATCCCCAAAATGATATAAAGGGTCAAAGAAAACATCCCAATGCCTTCGGGACAAATGAAAGAGTGGAATCGAGAGAACAGCGAAGAGAATAACAACTTCTATCACAATTGAATTTGAAAGAGCCTCCTTAAAAAGAAGGATTGAACGGAGTTGTTAGAAAACCAACAACGAAAAGAATAAGCTTGTAGTGGACTTATTGAAACATCTCAACATTCTGAGGTGACAAATGGCCACTAAAGGGAGCCATTGATTTGAGTGAGAGCACCAAGGCGATGAAAAACTTCTTTCACCAAGAGGATAGGAGAAAACTTGGATCATTGATAAGCACCATAATAGCAACATTCCTTAGGGAAGGCTTTTGGTGAAAACATGACACAAGATAAATCCAACGAAGAGATTGATGGATTTAAAATACCTCATTCTTGACAACATGTGAATCATGGAATATGAACTCAAATTATCAAGAATGACATAATACCACCTCCAAAATATGGTAGAAAGAATTGCACTCCGGATTACCATATGAAGAAAACTTGAGCTCCTTAGGAAAGAATCTTGATGAAAACTTTGAGAAGGGGATTAAATCCTTGATGAACCATCATGTAGAACCTCCATGAAGAACTCCGGTAAACAAAAGGAATGAAAAGAAAGAGAAATTGAAAACACAAGGTGAATCCTTGCAATGATTTAGATGGATCTCCGTGATAATTAGAGCTTGGAACTCCGGGAAAAAGAGAAGATGAAACAAATGAAACCGAGAATTTTAAGGGCCTCCGGAATAAAGAATTAATCACTTGGATGAACAAGAATAAGAATTATGTTATGCTTATCCTTCACCAATTAAATTGATGACAATCAACGGATTTGGCATACTACTTATTCCCGTAGAAAGGATTAAAAGAGATGTATCAAAACTTGAGAAGGTCTTCAACGAACCACCGGTAGGATTGGAACAACAAATGAATTGATATGATGAACAAGGAAGAGAGATCTTGAAAGAACCACCGTAAGAATTGAAAATGATCGAAGTAGGGGTGCATCACTGGTAAGAATTAGCAAATGAACGAAGGTGCTTGAGACGAACTAGATACATGAGAACAAAGAGATCAAGAACTGATTAGAGGATATTCGATTGATGCACCGGCAAGATAGGAGATTGATAACTGACAGCTGAGAATGAATAAATCTGAATTGATGGACTCCGGATGACAAACTGAGAAGACTCTTGAATATCTCCTGATGGGTGAAAAGATTCTCACAATCGAAAACAATTATGAGAGGATGGCAACAAGCTAGCACCATGAATCTTGAAGAGAAAAGAGCAAGATTAAAGAGAAACACTTCTTCGGTCTTCAAATGATGAGAATGACAACGAGAAACACCACCAAGAATTATTGAGGCACACCGGAAGAATCAAAAGCGAAGAGGTTGAGCCAACTATGAAAAGAATTTGAAAGATCTTGGAGAAAAGCATTTGACTGATGATAACTCATTCTTACGTCAAACTTGGAGAAGAATTTAGGATAGCTCTGGGAAAATAGAAGAGTCAGGTAAGATCCTGGGAAAAGACCTGTGGGTTAGGGCCCACTCAAAAGAAAACACCGTTGAAATGATTTTTAAAGAGAAATTGCATCGGTTGAATTAAATGGCTTGAATGATATAACAACCTCGAAATATCTTGAAGGGATTGAGAATGGAAACGCAAGTCTTGTGAGATATCTTCAGCACTCCAGAACAAATGAATAGGAAGAAGTGAATGATTAAGAGGTGCATCGGTATGAGAAAGCATTAGAAACGAGGAAAGGAATATGATGAATATCGAAAGCTTGAATAGGATCCACCGGAGAAGAAACAACAATGAAGGATGATGAACTTGAAGCTGTTGAGCATCTTCATGGGAAATCACCGGATAAGAACATTGATTGAAAAGAGTGAAGAGACTTCACATGAATAAATGGATATTTGGTTAAGAAATCTGTGTCCTTAAAGAAAAGGGTGGGAGGGTGGGGAGAAACAAAGACAACTTGGGATGAATGAAACAAACACCGTTGAGAAAACTTAGAAATGATCTTGCGGATGGGGAGAATGATCGGATCTACTTGAAGAGAAACACGCCGGTTGAAAAGGATTGACATGACAATCTCGATTGTCGAGAAGGATTGGTATTCACATCGGAGTATGAGAACACCATTTAGGAAAAGGTATGGATTCAACATTTGACTTCGAAGCAACTCGAATACCACCATTAAAACAAAACAAAGGATTTGGCTTGCAGAATAAGCCGGAACAAATACATATGATAGAGATTTACCCAATCCCATATCATGCATCTGTCGGAAAGATATTCTAGGAGCTACTTGAATTCCCACCTATAAAACTCCCGAAACTTTCTGGTTATGCAATCTGGTGTTGGGGATACAGGGGAAGCAATATATCTCACTCAAACTAACAAATCCTACATCCAGCTGTATCCATCCTTCAACACATAACCAAGAAACCTTCGGAAATCGTCTACCTCAACCTTCGAAAAGCATCCGTTATACAAGTCATGGCAATACTCCCGTACTCACCTCAGTACTGGTTATCGGGGTTATCTCACCAACAACTGCATAAAAGAGATTTTTGATGTCGGCGTACTAAACTCAGGTATTCCAGAACTGCAACGATAAAATTATGACGACAACACCTCAGAGCTCAACTCCCCGGGACACTTCCACTAAACCCCTGACAGGAGGCACCAAGACAATGTTCTCATCATAAAACCATCGGAACGATTCCAAGATACCCGCGTGATCCTAAAAAAAATTTAGTGAAATTTGAGAAGAGAAGAGTCAAAACTCTACGTCAGGATACCTCACCAGAGCTATGAAGGGACTGAGGAGTAAAAAGAATTCCTAACTCTCCGATATATATAATCCTAAATGACTCAAAACATTTTTCTAGACACAACTCGGCCGCTAAAAATGATCAAGCAGTGGGGCTCCTAAGGTCGGGGAAGGCTCTGATTACCAACTTGTAATGCCCTCGATGCGGCTATATCTCCCACGTGTCGAAGCACGACTTAGAGGCATAACCGCATTGAAAGCAATGTCGCAAGTGAGGTAATCTTCACACAACCCATGTAATACATAAGGGAAAGAGATACATAGTTGGCTTACAATCGCCACTTCACACAATTACATGAATAAAGCATTACATCATCCAGATACAATCAAGGTCCGACTACGGAACCAAAATAAAAGAAGAACCCCAAATGCGACAAAGGTCCCCGATCGACCCCAACTGGGCTCCACTACTGATCAACTAGAACGAAACAACACAAAGGCCAAGTTCTTCATCGAGCTCCTCCTTGAGCTTGGTTGCGTCACCTGCTCGGTAACATAGGCACCTGCAAACTGGTTTTGGAAGTATCTGGTGAGTCACGAGGACTCAGCAATCTCGCACCCGCGAGATCAAGACTATTTAAGCTTATGGGTAAGGTAAAGGCATGAGGTGGAGCTGCAGCAAGCGACTAGCATATATGGTGGCTAACATACGCAAATGAGAGCGAGAAGAGAAGGCAAAGCACGGTCGATAAAAGTATGATCAAGAAGTGATCCTATAGCAACCTACGTCAAGCATAACTCCAACACCGTGTTCACTTCCCGGACTCCGCCGGAAAGAGACCATCACGGTTACACACACGGTTGATGTATTTTAATTAAGATCAACTTCGGGTTTTCTACAACCGGACATTAACAAATTCCCATCTGCCACATAACCGCGGGCACGGCTCTCGAAAGTTTATACCCTGCAGGGGTGTCCCAACTTAGCCCATGACAAGCTCTCGCGATCAACGAAGGAATAGACCTTCACCCAGGAAGACCCGATCAGTCTCGGAATCCCGGTACATCAAGACATTTCGACAATGGTAAAACAAGGCCAGCAAAGCCGCCCGATGTGCCGACAAATCCCGATAGGAGTCGCACGTACCTCGTTCTCAGGGCACACCGGATAGGTCAGCCTACGAGTAAAACCAGCCCTCGAGTTGCCCCGAGGTGGCCCCGCAGTCTGCCCGTTTCGGACCAACACTCGAAGGAGCACTGGCCCGGGGGGGAGCTAAAATAAAGATGACCCTCGGGCTCCGGAAACCCAAGGGAAAAAGGGCTAGGTGAGGCAAATGGTAAAACCAAGGTTGGGCCTTGCTGGACAAGTTTTATTCAAAGCGAACTGTCAGGGGGGTCCCATAAATCACCCGACCGCGTAAGGAACGCAAAATCCGGGAACATAACACCGGTATGACGGAAACTAGGGCGGCAAGAGTGGAACAAAACACCAGGCATAAGGCCGAGCATTCCACCCTTTACCAAATATATAGATGCATTAATAATATAAGAGATATTGTGATATCCCAACAAAAACCCTGTGCACCATGGAGCAATCTTCAACTTCACCTGCAGCTAGCAACGCTATAAGAGGGGCTGAGCAAAGCGGTAACATAGCCAAACAACGTTTGCTAGGAATGGTGTCAAAGGTTAGAGGTTCATGGCAATTTGGGAGGCTGACAAGCAAATGGTAGGCATTGTAGCATTGGCATAGCAAAAGAGCGAGCAAACTAGCATAGCAAAGATAGTAGTGATTTCGAGGGTATGGTCATCTTGCCTGAAATCCCGCAAGGAAGAAGAACGAATCCATGAAGAAGACAAACGGACGTAGTCGAACGAATCCTCACAACTCCGGAACGAAACCGAAGCTAACGAGAGAAGCAAACCGGAAAGAAGCAAACAACATGGTAAACAACCATCACATAATCATGGCATGATGCACAACCAAGTATGATGCATGTCCGGTTTAATCAGGCATGGCATGGCAAAGTGCAACAAACAATACTACAAGTTAAGTGGAGCTCAATATGCAACGAGTTGCATAGTGACGGAACGCCACATCAATTATTTAGTTCTCTCTTGGCTATGAACAAGACAATATTAAATGTTGGTTAACATGGCAAGAGGTGAAGCATAATTAAACTAACTATTTAGGCAAGTTTAAATGAGGCCGGAACAACAACCAACAATTCCGGAAAATCCCCATGTTATTTAGCAATTTAATGCAACAACAATTTTAAGCATTTAAATTGTTATTATCATGATGCGGATGACATGCACAAGTTATATGCAATTTTTATGAAAATGTTGGCAACAGCACGTTATGAAGCATTTGTCGCCATGGCGGAAGGAAAAAGGTGCCACGGCGGTGAAACGGAAATGGTGCCACGGCAACATATCCGAAAATGATGCCACGGCAACATATCGGTTCCGGTAGCTCACGGAGATACCGGTGCAAAAGGAGGCGTGACGTGAGCGAGTCATGCAAGATGGTGGGGTGATCCCGACTACCGGGTTCCCACGGGACGGTGGCATGGCAATAGAGGAACGTGCAAAGACAATCGGACACGGTGCACACACGAGCATCTCATGCAACACACATGCATTCGTTCACGGGCGTCGTCTTGGCGGTTATACCTTTGAATCGTGCATCAACGAAGCGGATCGAGTTCGGCGAAGGAAGTAGTCGTTCACGGCCGTAGTGGAGGTAGACGTTCACGTGGCGACGTAGCGGAAGTAATGGTACACGGCGGCGGCGGTAGTTGTTCAGGGTCTTGCGGGTCGTCGTGTAGCCGTACATGTTCGTCGTGGTACACGGTTCAAAGTCGTACATATCCCGTAGATGTTCAGGGTCGCCGTGAGGAACTTGTCGAAACCAGGGTGCATCTTGGCGGTCTCGTCTCAGCCTTCAACCCAAAACAAAGCAAGGCAAAAGACTCGGTGCGGTGGTACTTGGCGGTTCACAGCAAAGAGGAACCATGAAGGGTTGCTTGAGGAAGATCACTGCAGCGAGGCGGTGAGGCCAGGGGAGGCGCAGCTGCGAAGCGGGGACTCGGGAGCAGAGGAGGAAGTCGCGGCGCTGGTGCATGGTGAGGTCCCTGCAGACGAGGCACCAGCGAACGAAGGCGGGCAGCGAAGGCGCAAAGACGAAGCCCGGTGCAGCGACCAACTCTGGATCGGGAGCTCCTCTCCCGATCTGGAGTGCGAGGGGGCGAGGGTGCGGAGGCAGCGACGGTCGCTGGTCGGCACGAGGGGGTCGTGGGGCACGGGAGGAAGGATGCAGGGGACGGGACGAGGGCATGGTCCCTGCTGGACGGGGCACGACGGCGGCTTGCAGAGGAAGGAGCTGCAGAGGAGAGTCGACGGGGCGGCGGCGCTGTGGAGGTCCGACCGACGCCATGGACGACGCGGCGGCTGCTAGCGATGGGGTTGAGGAGGCTGGGCGAGGCAGATACGACGGGGAGGAGCTGCTGGAGGCGACGCCGATGCACGGGCAGAGGAACAAGGAGCGGAGATGGCGCGGAGCAGCAGCCTCCAGTGTCGCCGGCGCAGTCGCCATGGCCGGGGCCAGGGTAGCGTTCGAGGGGATCGGGCGTGGGGCGCTGCCCCCTGCGATGCGGTGTGTGTGCGTGGCGGCGCGAGGGAACGAGAGGGATGGAGCGGGGGTACGAGGGGAGATGCTCGCTAGGGTTAGAAGATTTAGGTGGGCTGGGCCTAATGAGGTGGGCTGGATCGAAGGGGTAAGTGGGCTGTGGCGCTGCGCGGAGAGGAGCTGGGCCTCGGCTGGAACTCTCTCTCCCCCTCTGGTGTTTCTTTCTCAATTTCCTCAAACAGAAAATAAGAGAGAAAATCTCAGAGATAAAAGGGAAGGCGTGAGAGAGATATGAGAATATATCCGGAGTCCAGAGTTTGTGTAGAATTTTAATAAATTGCTTTGGGCATTTTTAAGGATATAAAAATAATTCAAGTTTGAATTGAGTTCAAACTTGAGCCATTTTTGAACCCAACCAAAACAACTCCAAAACTGATTATATTTGGCAGAGGTATAAGGCATGGAGCACTAGCATTATAAAAAGAATGAACATTAATGGGGCAGGGAAGAACTCGCTTGCATAAAGAAGTAAAAGAAGAGGAAGAAGAAGGTGATGGTGCAAGGCTAGGTTTGAGAGGGATAGCAAAGGGGTTGATACATATGACATGAAAGTAACATGTAACGTAAGGATGAATGCAATGCACATGATGCTATGTGATGAAATGCCTGACATGAATAAAAAGCAAAACAAAGACAAAAACCCACCCACGAAGGAAAAATCAAAACACATCTCCGGAAAAAGCAAGAGTAGGAGTTACAGATATGGAAAGTTGCATCCGGGGCGTTACAACACTCCACCACTACGAGAGGATCTCGTCCCGAGATCTAGAATGGCACCGGAGAGAAACGGACGAGGAAGAGAAGAGGTAAAACTAAGTTGCTTCTTTGACGAACGAGTGAAACCACGAACTTTGAGAGGTTGAGCAATTTAAAAGAAAGAGTATAACAGCGATGAACGAGATTGCAAACAATCCGTTAGGAAAGAGGAACAAGGAACATAACGAGAACTTGAAGGTTGAAAAAAATGAATCAAGAGTTTAATTGACAAGATAGAATTCGAAACCACTCCGGTTAAAACTAGATAGAGGAGGAATAAGATTGATATAATTTGGGCAGCACTCCGACTGTAAATGGAAGGAATTGAACATGAACTTGACAAGATGAGAGGATACTTGATGAAAACAACAACACACTGCAACTGGAATTGAAAGAATGGCACAAAGGGTAAGAAAGATTTCAGACAGCAGTCCGGTTGAGAAGAGGGCAAAACTTGATGAGATGAAAGAACTTGAAGAGATGACACAACACTCCGGTTAACTAGATAAGCATGAAAAGAACATGATCCCCAAAATGATATAAAGGGTCAAAGAAAACATCCCAATGCCTTCGGGACAAATGAAAGAGTGGAATCGAGAGAACAACGAAGAGAATAACAACTTCTATCACAATTGAATTTGAAAGAGCCTCCTTAAAAAGAAGGATTGAACGGAGTTGTTAGAAAACCAACAACGAAAAGAATAAGCTTGTAGTGGACTTATTGAAACATCTCAACATTCTGAGGTGACAAATGGCCACTAAGGGAGCCATTGATTTGAGTGAGAGCACCAAGGCGATGAAAAACTTCTTTCACCAAGAGGATAGGAGAAAACTTGGATCATTGATAAGCACCATAATAGCAACATTCCTTAGGGAAGGCTTTAGGTGAAAACATGACACAAGATAAATCCAACGAAGAGATTGATGGATTTAAAATACCTCATTCTTGACAACGTGTGAATCATGGAACATGAACTCAAATTATCAAGAATGACATAATACCACCTCCAAAATATGGTAGAAAGAATTGCACTCCGGATTACCATATGAAGAAAACTTGAGCTCCTTAGGAAAGAATCTCGATGAAAACTTTGAGAAGGGGATTAAATCCTTGATGAACCATCATGTAGAACCTCCATGAAGAACTCCGGTAAACAAAAGGAATGAAAAGAAAGAGAAATTGAAAACACAAGGTGAATCCTTGCAATGATTTAGATGGATCTCCGTGATAATTAGAGCTTGGATCTCCGGGAAAAAGAGAAGATGAAACAAATGAAACCGAGAATTTTAAGGGCCTCCGGAATAAAGAATTAATCACTTGGATGAACAAGAATAAGAATTATGTTATGCTTATCCTTCACCAATTAAATTGATGACAATCAACGGATTTGGCATACTACTTATTCCCGTAGAAAGGATTAAAAGAGATGTATCAAAACTTGAGAACGTCTTCAACGAACCACCGGTAGGATTGGAACAACAAATGAATTGATATGATGAACAAGGAAGAGAGATCTTGAAAGAACCACCGTAAGAATTGAAAATGATCGAAGTAGGGGTGCATCACTGGTAAGAATTAGCAATGAACGAAGGTGCTTGAGACGAACTAGATACATGAGACAAAGAGATCAAGAACTGATTAGAGGATATTCGATTGATGCACCGGCAAGATAGGAGATTGATAACTGACAGCTGAGAATGAATAAATCTGAATTGATGGACTCCGGATGACAAACTGAGAAGACTCTTGAATATCTCCTGATGGGTGAAAAGATTCTCACAATCGAAAACAATTATGAGAGGATGGCAACAAGCTAGCACCATGAATCTTGAAGAGAAAAGAGCAAGATTAAAGAGAAACACTTCTTCGGTCTTCAAATGATGAGAATGACAACGAGAAACACCCCAAGAATATTGAGGCACACCGGAAGAATCAAAGCGAAGAGGTTGAGCCAACTATGAAAAGAATTTGAAAGATCTTGGAGAAAAGCATTTGACTGATGATAACTCATTCTTACGTCAAACTTGGAGAAGAATTTAGGATAGCTCTGGGAAAATAGAAGAGTCAGGTAAGATCCTGGGAAAGACCTGTGGGTTAGGGCCCACTCAAAAGAAAACACGTTGAAATGATTTTTTAAAGAGAAATTGCATCGGTTGAATTAAATGGCTTGAATGATATAACAACCTCGAAATATCTTGAAGGGATTGAGAATGGAAACGCAAGTCTTGTGAGATATCTTCAGCACTCCAGAACAAATGAATAGGAAGAAGTGAATGATTAAGAGGTGCATCGGTATGAGAAAGCATTAGAAACGAGGAAAGGAATATGATGAATATCGAAAGCTTGAATAGGATCCACCGGAGAAGAAACAACAATGAAGGATGATGAACTTGAAGCTGTTGAGCATCTTCATGGGAAATCACCGGATAAGAACATTGATTGAAAGAGTGAAGAGACTTCACATGAATAAATGGATATTTGGTTAAGAAATCTGTGTCCTTAAAGAAAGGGTGGGAGGGTGGGGAGAAACAAAGACAACTTGGGATGAATGAAACAAACACGTTGAGAAAACTTAGAAATGATCTTGCGGATGGGGAGAATGATCGGATCTACTTGAAGAGAAACACGCCGGTTGAAAGGATTGACATGACAATCTCGATTGTCGAGAAGGATTGGTATTCACATCGGAGTATGAGAACACCATTTAGGAAAAGGTATGGATTCAACATTTGACTTCGAAGCAACTCGAATACCACCATTAAAACAAAACAAAGGATTTGGCTTGCAGAATAAGCCGGAACAAATACATATGATAGAGATTTACCCAATCCCATATCATGCATCTGTCGGAAAGATATTCTAGGAGCTACTTGAATTCCCACCTATAAAACTCCCGAAACTTTCTGGTTATGCAATCTGGTGTTGGGGATACAGGGGAAGCAATATATCTCACCCAAACTAACAAATCCTACATCCAGCTGTATCCATCCTTCAACACATAACCAAGAAACCTTCGGAAATCGTCTACCTCAACCTTCGAAAAGCATCCGTTATACAAGTCATGGCAATACTCCCGTACTCACCTCAGTACTGGGTTATCGGGGTTATCTCACTAACAACTGCATAAAAGAGATTTATGATGTCGGCGTACTAAACTCAGGTATTCCAGAACTGCAACGATAAAATTATGACGACAACACCTCAGAGCTCAACTCCCCGGGACACTTCCACTAAACCCCTGACAGGAGGCACCAAGACAATGTTCTCATCATAAAACCATCGGAACGATTCCAAGATACCCGCGTGATCCTAAAAAAAATTTAGTGAAATTTGAGAAGAGAAGAGTCAAAACTCTACGTCAGGATACCTCACCAGAGCGATGAAGGGACTGAGGAGTAAAAAGAATTCCTAACTCTCCGATATATATAATCCTAAATGACTCAAAACATTTTTCTAGACACAACTCGGCCGCTAAAAACGATCAAGCAGTGGGGCTCCTAAGGTCGGGAAGGCTCTGATTACCAACTTGTAATGCCCTCGATGCGGCTATATCTCCCACGTGTCGAAGCACGACTTAGAGGCATAACCGCATTGAAAGCAATGTCGCAAGTGAGGTAATCTTCACACAACCCATGTAATACATAAGGGAAAGAGATACATAGTTGGCTTACAATCGCCACTTCACACAATTACATGAATAAAGCATTACATCATCCAGATACAATCAAGGTCCGACTACGGAACCAAAATAAAAGAAGAACCCCAAATGCGACAAAGGTCCCCGATCGACCCCAACTGGGCTCCACTACTGATCAACTAGAACGAAACAACACAAAGGCCAAGTTCTTCATCGAGCTCCTCCTTGAGCTTGGTTGCGTCACCTGCTCGGTAACATAGGCACCTGCAAACTGGTTTTGGAAGTATCTGGTGAGTCACGAGGACTCAGCAATCTCGCACCCGCGAGATCAAGACTATTTAAGCTTATGGGTAAGGTAAAGGCATGAGGTGGAGCTGCCAGCAAGCGACTAGCATATATGGTGGCTAACATACGCAAATGAGAGCGAGAAGAGAAGGCAAAGCACGGTCGATAAAAGTATGATCAAGAAGTGATCCTATAGCAACCTACGTCAAGCATAACTCCAACACCGTGTTCACTTCCCGGACTCCGTCGGAAAGAGACCATCACGGTTACACACACGGTTGATGTATTTTAATTAAGATCAACTTCGGGTTTTCTACAACCGGACATTAACAAATTCCCATCTGCCACATAACCGCGGGCACGGCTCTCGAAAGTTTATACCCTGCAGGGGTGTCCCAACTTAGCCCATGACAAGCTCTCGCGATCAACGAAGGAATAGACCTTCACCCAGGAAGACCCGATCAGTCTCGGAATCCCGGTACATCAAGACATTTCGACAATGGTAAAACAAGGCCAGCAAAGCCGCCCGATGTGCCGACAAATCCCGATAGGAGTCGCACGTACCTCGTTCTCAGGGCACACCGGATAGGTCAGCCTACGAGTAAAACCAGCCCTCGAGTTGCCCCGAGGTGGCCCCGCAGTCTGCCCGTTTCGGACCAACACTCGAAGGAGCACTGGCCCGGGGGGGAGCTAAAATAAAGATGACCCTCGGGCTCCGGAAACCCAAGGGAAAAAAGGGCTAGGTGAGGCAAATGGTAAAACCAAGGTTGGGCCTTGCTGGACAAGTTTTATTCAAAGCGAACTGTCAGGGGGGTCCCATAAATCACCCGACCGCGTAAGGAACGCAAAATCCGGGAACATAACACCGGTATGACGGAAACTAGGGCGGCAAGAGTGGAACAAAACACCAGGCATAAGGCCGAGCATTCCACCCTTTACCAAATATATAGATGCATTAATAATATAAGAGATATTGTGATATCCCAACAAAAACCCTGTCCACCATGGAGCAATCTTCAACTTCACCTGCAGCTAGCAACGCTATAAGAGGGGCTGAGCAAAGCGGTAACATAGCCAAACAACGGTTTGCTAGGAATGGTGTCAAAGGTTAGAGGTTCATGGCAATTTGGGAGGCTGACAAGCAAATGGTAGGCATCGTAGCATTGGCATAGCAAAAGAGCGAGCAAACTAGCATAGCAAAGATAGTAGTGATTTCGAGGGTATGGTCATCTTGCCTGAAATCCCGCAAGGAAGAAGAACGAATCCATGAAGAAGACAAACGGACGTAGTCGAACGAATCCTCACAACTCCGGAACGAAACCGAAGCTAACGAGAGAAGCAAACCGGAAAGAAGCAAACAACATGGTAAACAACCATCACATAATCATGGCATGATGCACAACCAAGTATGATGCATGTCCGGTTTAATGAGGCATGGCATGGCAAAGTGCAACAAACAACACTACAAGTTAAGTGGAGCTCAATATGCAACGAGTTGCATAGTGACAGAACGCCACATCAATTATTTAGTTCTCTCTCGGTTATGAACAAGACAAGATTAAATGTTGGTTAACATGGCAAGAGGTGAAGCATAATTAAACTAACTATTTAGGCAAGTTTAAATGAGGCCGGAACAACAACCAACAATTCCGGAAAATCCCCATGTTATTTAGCAATTTAATGCAACAACAATTTTAAGCATTTAAATTGTTATTATCATGATGCGGATGACATGCACAAGTTATATGCAATTTTTATGAAAATGTTGGCAAGAGCACGTTATGAAGCATTTGTCGTCATGGCGGAAGGAAAAAGGTGCCACGGCGGTGAAACGGAAATGGTGCCACGGCAACATATCCGAAAATGATGCCACGGCAACATATCGGTTCCGGTAGCTCACGGAGATACCGGTGCAAAAGGAGGCGTGACGTGAGCGAGTCATGCAAGATGGTGGGGTGATCCCGACTACCGGGTTCCCACGGGACGGTGGCATGGCAATAGAGGAACGTGCAAAGACAATCGGACACGGTGCACACACGAGCATCTCATGCAACACACATGCATTCGTTCACGGGCGTCGTCTTGGCAGTTATACCTTTGAATCGTGCATCAACGAAGCGGATCGAGTTCGGCGAAGGAAGTAGTCACTCACGGCCGTAGTGGAGGTAGACGTTCACGTGGCGACGTAGCGGAAGTAGTGGTACACGGCGGCGGCGGTAGTTGTTCAGGGTCTTGCGGGTCGTCGTGTAGCCGTACATGTTCGTCGTGGTACACGGTTCAAAGTCGTACATATCCCGTAGATGTTCAGGGTCGCCGTGAGGAACTTGTCGAAACCAGGGTGCATCTTGGCGGTCTCGTCTCGGCCTTCAACCCAAAACAAAGCAAGGCAAAAGACTCGGTGCGGTGGTACTTGGCGGTTCACAGCAAAGAGGAACCATGAAGGGTTGCTTGAGGAAGATCACTGCAGCGAGGCGGTGAGGCCAGGGGAGGCGCAACTGCGAAGCGGGGACTCGGGAGCAGAGGAGGAAGTCGCGGCGCTGGTGCACGGTGAGGTCCCTGCAGACGAGGCACCAGCGAACGAAGGCGTGCAGCGAAGGCGCGAAGACGAAGCCCGATGCAGCGACCAACTCTGGATCGGGAGCTCCTCTCCCGATCTGGAGTGCGAGGGGGCGAGGGTGCGGAGGCAGCGACGGTCGCTGGTCGGCACGAGGGGGTCGTGGGGCACGGGAGGAAGGATGCAGGGAACGGGACGAGGGCATGGTCCCTGCTGGACGGGGCACGACGGCGGCTTGCAGAGGAAGGAGCTGCAGAGGAGAGTCGACGGGGCGGCGGCGCTGTGGAGGTCCGACCGATGCCATGGACGACGCGGCGGCTGCTAGCGATGGGGTTGAGGAGGCCGAGCGAGGCAGATACGACGGGGAGGAGCTGCTGGAGGCGACGCCGACGCACGGGCAGAGGAACGAGGAGCGGAGATGGCGTGGAGCAGCAGCCTCCAGGGTCGCCGGCGCAGTCGCCATGCCCGGGGCCAGGGTAGCGGTCGAGGGGATCGGGCGTGGGGCGCTGCCCCCTGCGATGCGGTGTGTGTGCGTGGCGGCGCGAGGGAACGAGAGGGATGGAGCGGGGGTACGAGGGGAGATGCTCGCTAGGGTTAGAAGATTTAGGTGGGCTGGGCCTAATGAGGTGGGCTGGATCGAAGGGGTAAGTGGGCTGCGGCGCTGCGCGGAGAGGAGCTGGGCCTCGGCTGGAACTCTCTCTCCCCCTCTGGTGTTTCTTTTCTCAATTTCCTCAAACAGAAAATAAGAGAGAAAATCTCAGAGATAAAAGGGAAGGCGTGAGAGAGATATGAGAATATATCCGGAGTCCAGAGTTTGTGCAGAATTTTAATAAATTGCTTTGGGCATTTTTAAGGATATAAAAATAATTCAAGTTTGAATTGAGTTCAAACTTGAGCCATTTTTGAACCCAACCAAAACAACTCCAAAACTGATTATATTTGGCAGAGAGGTATAAGGCATGGAGCACTAGCATTATAAAAAGAATGAACATTAATGGGGTAGGGAAGAACTCGCTTGCATAAAGAAGTAAAAGAAGAGGAAGAAGAAGGTGATGGTGCAAGGCTAGGTTTGAGAAGGATAGCAAAGGGGTTGATACATACGACATGAAAGTAACATGTAACATAAGGATGAATGCAATGCACATGATGCTATGAGATGAAATGCCTGACATGAATAAAAAGCAAAACAAAAGACAAAAACCCACCCACGAAGGAAAAATCAAAACACATCTCCGGAAAAAGCAAGAGTAGGAGTTACAGATATGGAAAGTTGCATACGGGGCGTTACAAAGGGTTTGGCCTGTACGATAATATCTGCAGACTTGACGGACGGTTATCCATGATGATTCATATAAGTGAGGACTCAGGCTTCCAGACTATTATTCCTCATGCCGATTACTCATGTTGTAGGCATGTCCATGTGGATCAATACTGACTTAGACTGTCCGGGGGATCTGCACCATGAGGGTCATGCAACAATTTTCATACCTGTATCACTGGTCTTGCTCCTTCATTATTGTTTTCTTGGACTGGATCCTTGGCTGAAAGAGCTAGGCCATATTGTTTCTTCGTATGACCATAGGTACTGTCAGTGCAGTTTTTAGGCAATTATAGTTTATCCTCATTTTTTTGATAAGGTAACCCATT
Source organism: Triticum aestivum (assembly GCF_018294505.1). Lineage (NCBI taxonomy): Eukaryota > Viridiplantae > Streptophyta > Magnoliopsida > Poales > Poaceae > Triticum > Triticum aestivum. The sequence goes on along the minus strand of NC_057801.1, from coordinate 225,666,530 downwards.
AAATGACATGTGAGGTGTTCAGTGTGTGAAGATTTGAAGAATAAACACCTTTGAAGATTTGTAAGAAAACATTTGAATCAAAGGGGGCAGTAAAAGTAACTTTTAATTACCCTTGATGAAGAACACGACGAACTAGGAAGTGTAGATGTGAAGTTCGTCAGTTCAGATCTTCCATGCCCTAACTCGGCAGAGGAAGACAGCTATGGCGGCGGCGGAGTGAAGAAATCCGCAACCGACGCGAGTACGACAGCGACGAGGTCGAGGCAGTGAAGCTCTTCCTCAGCGGCGACGATGAAGTAGCGGTGGCGCTAGGGTTTGAGAAGCTCGAGCGGGAGTGAGAACGAGCGGAGTAAAAACGAAGTGAGGAAGAGGAGGGGGTATTTATAGTGGGAGCGAAAAACTGTACGCCCAAAGAAATCGGACGAACGTGCCCCTGGCCCTTCTCATTCGTTGACATGTGTCACTCACGTACTGAGAGGTGGCGATCGTGTAAGATCATGGGTTAATAAATAAGAATTGTCGTGGGATGCGGAACGGTTTGAGCGGCAAAGCCGAAAATTTAGATAAGATAAGTTAAAAGTTCCGTTCGCAATTTCTTCAGCTGTCAAGGACACAGTGAAGATTTTGAACGAGTTTCAAATAGAACGCACATGAAGAATTTGTGAACATTGGATTGAGTTTAGCATAGAGGGGTAAGGGTCCGATCACATTCACTTAGCAGAAAAATCAACTTGAAGAATTAGCAATAAGTGAATGTTGTAGAGGACAAAAACTCATATATATATATATACACACACATATATATATACATATATATATATATGTATATATATACATATATATATATATATATTTATATATATATATATATTCAAATGAAGAACAACCACGGAAAGAGTGAAGACAATGCAAAGTTAAAGAATTTGAAAAATTGAGGAAAAACTCAAATTGAAGATTTTCAACTTTGGTTGGTGGCATAACCCACCGTATAAGAAAGCTGATTTTAGACACCGCGTACAATTGTCGTAGGGCTCTGAGAATCAATTTCTTCATTAATTTCTTCACACTTAGAGGGTTAGTCTTCATTGATTGAAGAAAAACGTTACTTTGTGTGTTGCACATCTAAGTCATCAAGTCAGCATAAGTTTTAGGATGTGTGTCCTTTTTAGAGAACATTCGAAGATTCTAGGATATTTAGCTCACACCGCAACTTGCTAAATCTCTTCTCATCCAAGGGCTTAGTGAAGATATCGGCCAGCTGGTCTTTAGTGCTTGCGTGGTCTACGGAGATGTCGCCCTTCAACAGATGATCATGAAGAAAATGATGACGAATCTGGATGTGCTTTGTCTTCCAGTGCTGAACTGGGTTATGAGCAATCTTGACAGCACTCTCATTGTCACAGTAGAGAGGCACATTCTCCATGTTGATGCCATAGTCCTTGAGTGTTTGCTTCATCCACAGTAATTGAGCACAGCACGATGCAGCAGCAATGTACTCAGCTTCTGCCGTGGAGAGAGAAACACAGTTCTGTTTCTTCGAGGACTAACAGACCAAAGATCGTCCGAGGAAATGGCATGTGCCTGACATTGACTTGCGGTCCACACGATCACTGGCATCGTCAGAATCTGAATATTCAGTGAGATCAAATGAAGAGCCCTTGGGATACCATAATCCAAGTGTTGGTGTGTGAGCTAGATATCGAAGAATATGCTTCACAACCTTATGGTGTGATTCCTTCGGTGTAGCTTGAAATCGGGCACACATGCAAACACTAAGCATAATATCCAGCCTAGATGCACATAGGTACAATAAAGAGACAATCATGGAGCGGTATACCTTTTGATCGAAGTCTTTGCCATTTTCATGAGTGCATAGATGGCCATTTGTGGGCATTGGAATTTTGACCCCTTTGCAATCTTGCATGCCCAATTTCCTCAATACATCTTTGAGGTATTTCTCCTGAGATATGAATATGTCATTGCGCTGTTGACGAATTTGAAGACCTAAAAAGAATTTAAATTCTCCCATCATAGACATTTGATATTCTTCACTCATCATATAGGCAAATTCATCACTGTAACGTTGGTCAGTACAGCCAAAAATGATATCATCAACATAAATTTGGCACACAAACGATTCACCATCACATGATTTAGTGAAAAGAGTTGGGTCGAGTGAACTGGGTTTGAAGCCTTTCTTCATGAGGAATTCCTTCAAAGTATCATACCACGCCCGAGGGGCCTGCTTGAGGCCATATAGGGCCTTCTTGAGTCTGAAGACTTTGTCAGGATGCTTTGGATCTTCAAAACCTGGGGGTTGAGCAACATATACTTCTTCCTCAAGCTTACACATTGAGGAATGCACTTTTCACATCCATTTGTTGTAAGATAATATCATGATGGTTAGCATAAGCAAGTAATATGCGAATAGCCTCAAGTCTAGCAACAGGTGCAAAAGTTTCATCGAAATAAATTCCTTCAACCTGTGTGTAGCCTTGAGCTACAAGCCGTGCCTTATTCCTCACTACAAGGCCATTTTCATCTTTCTTGTTGCGGTAGATCCACTTTGTGCCAATGATGTTGTGCTTGCGAGGATCTGGACGTTTGACCAGTTCCCAGACGTTGTTGAGCTCGAATTGATGTAATTCTTCTTGCATAGCTTGAATCCACTCAGGCTCCAGAAATGCTTCATCTACCTTAGTGGGCTCTGTGATAGAGACAAAAGCAAAGTGCCCACTAAAGTTAGACAAATGTGAAGCTTTTGAGCGTGTGAGAGGTCCTGGTGCTTCAATGTCATCGATGATCTTCTCGACTTGCACTTCGTTTGCAATGCGAGGATGAGCGGGCTGTCTTCGAGGAATTTGATCCGCATTTTCTTCAGGAGCATTTTCCTTAGCACCATTTTCTTCAGGTACCCCAGCTCGACGTTCTTCATGTTCTAGAATGAATTCATCAGCAGATTCTTCAATAGGAATGACATACTCAGTAGCCTTGAACTTGATAGATTCCTTAGGTGCTGATTCATCTAACACAGAAGGTAGGTGCTCTCTTTGCGAGCCATTAGTTTCATCGAACCACACATCTACAGTTTCAACAACGTTGTGGAGAACGTTGTTGAAGACTTTGTAGGTGTGCGAGTCCTTTCCGTAACCAAGCATAAAACCCTCATGTGCTTTTGATGCAAATTTAGAATTGTGATGAGGATCTCTAATCCAACATTTAGCACCGAAGACTTTGAAGTAACTCACATTGGGTTTCTTGTCAGTGAGGAGTTCATAAGTAGTCTTCTTGAAGAATTTGTGAAGATATAATCTGTTGATGATGTGGCATGCAGTATCAATTGCCTCAATCCAGAAACGATGAGGCGTCTTATATTCATCAAGCATAGTGTGAGCCATCTCAACGAGAGTTCTGTTCTTGCACTCCACAATGCCATTCTGCTGAGGAGTATAATGAGCAGATAACTCATGAGTAATACCAAGTTCATCAAGATAGTCATCAAGACCAGAATTCTTGAACTCGGTCCCTTTGTCACTTCTGATGTGCTTGATCTTCACACCAAAGTTGGTTGAAGCCCTCGAGGAAAATTGTTTGAAGACTTCCTGCACCTCATGTTTGTAAGTTACAATGTGCACCCATAAGTAACGAGAATAATCATCAACAATAACAAAGCCATATTGAGATGCATCATTTGTAACAGCAGAATAATGATTAGGACCAAAGAGATCCATGTGAAGCAATTCAAATGGTCGAGTGGTGGTCATGATAGTCTTCGCTGGATGCTTGGCCTTTGTCACCTTTCCAGCTTCACAGGCTCCGCATAAGTGGTCCTTGAGGAATTTGGCATTCTCAATGCCAGTGACATGCTTCTTATTCGCAAGCGTGTGCAGATTCCTCATACCAGCATGACCAAGTCGTCGATGCCATAGCCAGCCTTCTGAAGCTTTTGCATGTAGGCATATGATACGTCTTCGTCGTATCTATAACTTTTGATTGTTCCATACCAATATTATTCACTTTCATATACTTTTTTGGCAACTTTTTATATTACTTTTGGGACTAACATATTGATCCAGTGCCCAGTGCCAGTTCCTGTCTGTTGCATGTTTTTTGTTTCGCAGAAACCCAATATCAAACGGAGTCCCAACGGGAAAAAAACAGACGGAGATTTTTTTTGGAATATTTATGATTTTTGGGAAGTAAAATCAACGCGAAACGGTATCCGAGGTGAGCACGAGGTAGGGAGGCATGCCCTACCCCCCCCCCCAGGCGCGCCCCTGGACCTCGTGGTCCACCCATAGGGAGGTTGATGCTTTTCTTCTGGCGCAAGAAGGATAATTTTATGAGAAAGATCTGGGCGAAAGATTCACCCCAATCGGAGTTACGGATCTCCAGATATAAAGGAAACGGTGAAGGGGTAGAATCAGAGAACGCAGAAATAGAGAGATAGATCCAATCTCGGAGGGGCTCTCGCCCCTCCCAAGCCATGGGAGCCAAGGACGAGAGGGGAAACCCTTCTCCCATCTGGGGAGAAGGTCAAGGAAGAAGAAGAAGAAGGGGGGCCCTCTCCCCCTTGCTTCCGGTGGCGCCGGAACGCCGCTGGAGGCCATCATCATCACCGCGATCTTCACCAACACTGCCGTCATCTTCACCAACATATCCATCACCTTCCCCCCTTCTATATCCAGTGGTCCACTCTCCCGCATCCTGCTGTACCCTCTACTTGAACATGGTGCCTTATGGTTCATATTATTTTACAATGATGTGTTGTCATCCTATGATGTCTGAGTAGATTTTCATTGTCCTATCAGTGAT